>NC_030683.2:24157884-24463937 GCF_000004195.4 Xenopus tropicalis
TAGCAAATGCTTTGTTGCAGTTTTTTACAGTGTGAAGTAATCAAATGGTGTGTGTGTGATGGTTATCGTATCCAAAACGCACCGCAAAATATCAAAAATTAGCTTTTATCCAAAGCATTGGGTTTGAGGAAAGCAAACATCTCATTGGTTGCTGCGGGTTACTGCACTGGGCCGAGCCATAGTTATAGACCCAAGAGATTTGCATATATGTGTATATATCAACGTTTCGGTCACATACTCAGACCTTTATCAAGATTTATTCCATTATCATCTTCATAAAGGTCAGAGTATGTGACGGAAAGGTCTATTCTGCACTAATAAAAAGATTTTTTGATTTTTCACATCCAGTCCTGTGAGTTCTGGATTCACTTTTGCTTTACGTTTTACATTTAGGTAAATAACTTTTTTACGGTGTGTGCCCTCCGCCTAGTATGTTACATTTACATTACTGGATATTTATACAGTTACTGACCAAAACATTGACAGTGCAGCTCATTCGGTTCTCTTTGTTCTCGTCGTGCATGATTGTCCTGTAGTCCAGTAATCGCTCCATGAGCCGGACAACCAGCGTGACAAAGTTCTCTCCATTCTTTGCTAGGTATTTATGTTTCCGGCAGTGCTCCAGCAGTCTGTAAAAGTTCACACAAGCATTAAAATAAACCAACTCCGCAGAGAGGGAAAAAAAAAAAATATACTAATTACGGTGTTTTTAATTCCCGCTGTTCATTAGCACATTTTAAATATAAGTGAGGCGCAAAGTTCACCACGTACTTGTTATTGTCTCCTGCATCTAAACTTAGATATGAATCCTAGCGCTTCATCAACACTTACATTTTCTCAAATAACACTTTGTACTGCTCGTCTCCTCGCCCTCCTTCAACTTCATGGTCCAACTTGGTGATGATCTCATTCTCAAACTGAAAAAAATTAAATGTACCCAAAATATTCAGCTCAACGACTGTAACCAGACACAAATTTCTAAATCTGAGAGACACCTAGAAGCTGTCCCACAACTGTTGTCAAACTACAATGCCCAAGAGCCTCTGGGATGTTAGCAGGGGAAGTTGTAAAGGTCAGCAGGCTATCAATTCTCAAGAAGGCACATACATTTTTAATATATTTTAACTTTTTTTTTAGCACCCAACTAATCAGATTTATGCTTTCTTTAAGTCAGCCATACTGGCTAGCAATTCAGCCACTGGTGGAAAAAGTCGGAAGCCTACTGGCCTGTGGATTGGGAGAAAAAGATAGATGCCTATGGATAGGCTATATCTGAAAGACGGGCAAGTTAACTATTGATCAGGAAAGACTGGAGAGTCTCATTTGCATCTAGCTAATAGAGCAGTCCTTTCCCAATGAGTCTCCTGGTCTCCCATGGCAAGACTTGATAAAACTCACTTGGGTGGCCAATTTAGCTCAGCTTATTTGGTCCCCTACTGCAGTTGACTGGTTACAGCTAACTTTTGGTTGGTTCTTGGAGGCTTGAAATCCAGAGCAAAATGACTCCCGTTTCATATATACCTGTGCCTGATTTAGAGCAATATGGACATTATGGATACTATAGAGGGGTGGTGTTTCATTGAGCTTTCCACCCAAAAGCTGTATGAAAATGATCCATTCCTGTAATTAACTAGGACAAACTGGACATTTTCTATTAAGGAAGGCTATCTTCCCTCATAGGAAAATATTACAGAAACATTAAAATGCTTCTGACCCAGAATGAAAGCTAGGCAAGAAATACATTTATTATAACAGACTATAGAAACACTTTACTCACTTGTGGCTTGTTCATTTATAGGCTGACACGACAGACCTATTGTGCTACAGAAAGCCAATCACCTCACAGCCTTTGGGAGCAGAGGTATAACTATGCAACTAGGAAAAGCCTTAGGGTGTGCTTGATTAATAGACTCATGCTCAGAATGAGACTTAATGTTACAATGTGTTCTACAAATTGCTTAAATACCAAGAACAACTATTTTCCTCCACACTCAGCAGACTTATTATGGGAGGAGAGAATGCCCATTTAGTCTCAATTTTCCTCCTACATTTCGCAGAAGAACAGTACCAATAAAACCTGCTGGGGTCAAATGCTAGCTCTGTTTATAGGTAATCAATAGCAGTTCAATACAGCCCTTAGCAAATCAATATTGTTACAAGCAGCCTTTCCCATATGTGATGCTATTTAATGACCTTCACTAAATCACTTACTGAGACCTAAATTATTTATCTTGCATTCTAACTTTTGCATAGGTAATTAAGCCATAACAACAAGATTGTAGTTACAATTCCAAGCCCGAGACCTGCAGCATAAAAACCTAAGAACTGGCTTTTCTCAACGTGTTTCTCACTTGCTTACAAACTGCCAATTTAGGGCACCGGAGTGAAAGCATTACATTGGATAATATCTAGCTAATGCAGCTAATGGTTTGGTTCACACTAGCATAGGCACCTTTACACATTATTTCTAACCTTGATGCTTGTTTACTCTAACAGCCTGCTGTAAAGTGTTTCTTTAGCAAACACATTTAGTTCTATTCAGCCTGAATTCTTATTTGCCTAAATAAATAATAAAAGTCAAATCTATTTAGGCCAATATAATAAAAAAATAATAATATCTGCATGCATTTAACATTTGCCCGTTATTTTAAAGACGCCATTGATTACATTTTAAGCAGGCAAAAGTGCATAACTAGATCCTTCTTGTAACCTGAAGTTTGTTGAGAAGAGCCATTAATATAAAAGCCCAGTTTCTATGACTACCGGCACTGTCAAGGTTGCGTCTTGCATTGCCAGTGTTTGGACATATTGCGAGGACCATATTAAGCAGACACGTGGGCGTTATTTGAAAACAGACTGACACGTTTCTTTTATTCTTTTGCGCTTTTACCCCGTTTCGGGTTCCAGAGAATTAACATAATTCAAAGCACAAAAAAATAAAAATATAAATAAATAAAAAAACGCAGGATCCGGTGTTAATTAAAATGACTATCATTACCTCTTACTGTAATTGCAAAAGATCTGTTATCGTACACAACCTTTTAACTCCGGTTGCTGATTAATGCAGTACATCAAAAATGTAACCTTTTTGAGGGAGAAAAATATCTAAAAAATAAATTAGCTAGAAATTTGCATCAATTTCGCTAAGTGTTTGCGAGTTAAAGACTCACACAAGCCGGGGCTGTATGACCTTTCAATGAGCTCACGCTGGGACCGTACAGAAAAGCTAACATAATCATCTAATAAAAAAAATAAAAATATCCCCTTACCAGAATCAATTTGCACGTGACTTCGCTTAATTAAAGTAATTAGGTACAACTCCCTTCAGTGGCAGTTTGTCTCCCTTCAGTGGCTAAACTAGTTCAGCTCATTAAAGGGGAAGTCATCACTGAGGGATCCCAAAGCAAAGGGAGCTCGGAGCCAGGGAACAAAACCTGGGAGAAATGGCTATAAATCTGTGCCTGCCTAGTACAGGTATGGGACCTGTTATCCAGAATGCTCGGGACCTGGGGTTTTCCAGATAAGGGGGTCTTTCTGTAATTTGGATCTTCCTACCTTAATTCTGCTAAAAAATTATTTAAACATTAAATAAACCCAATAGGATTATTTTGCCTCCAATAAGGATTAATTATATCTTAGTTGGGATCAAGTACAGGTACTGTTTTATTATTACAGAGAAAAGGGAATCATTTAACCATTAAATAAACCCAATAGGGCGGTTCTGCCCCCAATAAGGGGTAATTATATCTTAGTTGGGATCAAGTACAGGTACTGTTTTATTATTACAGAGAAAAGGGAATCATTTAACCATGAAATAAACCCAATAGGGCTGTTCTGCCCCCAATAAGGGGTAATTATATCTTAGTTGGGATCAAGTACAGGTACTGTTTTATTATTACAGAGAAAAGGGAATCATTTAACCATTAAATAAACCCAATAGGGCTGTTCTGCCCCCAATAAGGGGTAATTATATCTTAGTTGGGATCAACTAAGGTATTGTTTTATTATTACAGAGAAAAAGGTAATTTTTTTAAAAAAAAATCTGAATTATTTCCTTAAAATGGAGTCTACGGGAGGTGGCCTTTTCATAATTTGGAACTTTCTGAATAACAGGTTTCCAGATAACAGGTCCCATACCTGTACAGCCGATGGATTTTGTTTGAGCAAAAGAAGCACTAAATACAATTCAAGCAAGCAGATCTGGAACCCAAAATATAATGTTGCCCCAGTCTAGTACAGTTATGTGTGTAATATATTCTACTGTACAGGTTTCTAATATAAGGTTACTATGCATTAAAAGCACTAAAAACCGGCAACAGGGAAGGTTCTCCCTGTAACAAGCTCCATGTTAGTAAATTAGCACTATATCTGAAGAACATGTAGCACAGAGTCATTCAGCCTTATCTTGCCAATAAAATATATCTGACTACTGTATAGGACAGATGGCAGGATGAATGTTGCATCAATGGGGTATCGCTATTGGTTATTTATGGCTCGTCTTTGAGACCACCACCCTCAGAATGCCATGGTAGCAGTGGAAAATGTAATCCATACCAGAAGAGCAGCACCCAAGGAAACAGCGGTATTTAATTATTAAAAGTTAATTCAAAGCTACATAAGAATATACCACTAAATATGAAGGGCTTTCTAATCATAAATAAAAGAAGGTTGGTTATTCTTAGCATTACGGGATCCCTAATATAACTTGCCAAGCCAGTAAGGAGAAGTAAAGGTATGGGATCTGTTATCTAGAATGCTTGGGACCTGGGGTTTTCTGGATAAGAAGTCTTTCTGTAATTTGGCTCTCCATACCTTAAAAAAATCATGCTAAAAAAATCAATTAAACATTAAGTAAACCCAATGCATATATAGTAATCACAAGACATTTATAAAACCTAGCAAAGAAGTAATTCAATGAATGATAATAATGGGATTTGCCCATAATATTCAGCACACAGTCATTATGTAAAAAAGGCATATCACATTACATTTTGTAATGATAAATTAACAGGTCCCATACCCTCTGGTGCGTTGGTCGTTTTTATGGGAAAAAGAACATCCCCCATCTGCCTATAATCCCCTCTAATGTACTTGTACAGAGGAATCATGTCCCCTCGCAAGTGCCTCCTCTTCAGCGAAAACAACCCCAACCTTGACATTCTTTCCTCAGTTTTATTGTTAAATTAATTTGAGAGGGTTCAGTATATTAAAAAAAAAAAAAAAAAATCGGGCTCTACTCCATAACATAATTATTTTCTAATCAGTAATAAGTACAAATACATTCTTGAAACTACCACCATGTCAAACCACACAGCATTGAGCTTGACATTCGCTACGTGCCTAAGCCTAAAGCACAACACAAAAATAAATAAGAATTTAATCTCATTTTGTTTTTTGCTTTTTTAAAGCGTATAGCGTGTAATGGCGTACAGCAACAGTGTTGCCTTTAGCAAGTCAAACATTTATTGTTGCTGTACATCACAACGTAGCTGTGCCTTGGGATACTTACTACAGCATAATTCCCTACCCTTAAATGTCTCAGTCCATTAAGGTCTCTCTTCAATTAAATCTTAATGAGCAGTTCAAGTTGCTTTACTGTTCTCTGCGCCAATAGTTCCGGCGCTCCTGCCGCCACTCACCTGCACTGCTGTACGTTCATGCCTCTGCCTTAGTTACATTATGGTTTTTGTGGAGTCTCAGAGGTTTTATAAACTTGAGAATTTGATGAGTTATAGAGTTTTAAGCATCTCCAAAGGCACGTGTAAATTAAACAAGCACCAAATACATGTATTCTGTTCTTCATCTGAAAGAGAACTGCAAAGCTGATATTCTAAAAAAAAACATTAAAATCTGAGCTAAAATACTGTACACTTGTCTTGAAATCACTATTATGAATTTGCATTTTTGCCTTGGAATATTAAAAGGCCAGTAGAATAAAAAACTGAAAGTGCTAACCTACGGCCAGCTTTACCAAGGAATCTGCCATTTGTCTGCAATGCCATTCCTGATGGTGCTGCTCATCCCCCTGCAAGCCTTTCAGCAACATAAGCAATGACAAAGTGAGGGATAACCTCCCCTATTTAGTACCCACCACCAATGAGAGCCCCTGGAGTTAGCTACATCAGACAGGGCCTTGCTGGAACATCTCCCATTGCCAGGCTACCATGCCCAGTAATGTAGGGTCCACTTTACATAGCAGATAAATTAGCTATTTAAAAGACAGGTATGTGATCCATTATCTGCAAACCCGATATGCAGAAAGCTCTGAAATACTGGCCATCTCCCATAGACTCCATTTTAAGCAAATAATTCTAATTTTCTAAAATGATGTAATAATAATACAATACCCAATTAAGATACAATTAATGCTTACTGAAGGCAAAACAATCCTATTAGGTTTAATTGATGTTTAATTGATTTTTTTTTTTTTTTTTAGACTTCAGGTGTGGAGAAAAGTGCTGAAAGATCCCTTCTCTCTTACCCTTAAACTCCAGCTCCCGAACATTCTAGGTAACAGGACCTACACCTGTATAATTGTTTTTTATACTAAGGGGGGCATTTTCTATTGCTCCATTTTTTCGGTTAAGGTTTTTTGATGCAGAAAAAACAGATTTTGTTGCACAAAAAAACATGATTTTTTTGTGATTTATGCAATAAAACCGAGACAATCCGAGACAATCCAAATTAAAATATACGCCAGCTAAAACCTGCCAATATCACGCAGATTTCCCCTTTACAACTGAAAGATCTTTCTTGTAGAGGTTTTTGTTTTTTTTAGACACTGGCTTGTGTGTAACAAAAAAAAAATAAATAAATAAATAAAAAAAATCTGTACATTGCTAAATCCCCCCTAAGTTTTGATAAAACGCACTGTCATTGTCAAGAAAGGTTTTACTTTGCAGATTTAATATATAAATGAAGAAGAAACACAAGAAGTTATCAATAACCTATATATATATATATATATATATATATATATATATATATATATATATATATATAACAAGAACAAACGGAGCACAGCCTATTGAAATTCAAATGCCCAGGGTGCTAGCAAAAAAATATAAAGCAAGAGAATGAGCTGCACACACCAGGACTTGGCAAAAATATAATAAGTTTATTTAAGAAAAGAGATCCAACGTTTCGAGCACTAACTGTGCTCTTCCTCAGGGAAAAAACCACGGTTGGATCTCTTTTCTTAAATAAACTTATTATATTTTTGCCAAGTCCTGGTGTGTGCAGCTCATTCTCTTGCTTTATATATATATATATATATATATATATATATATATATAATATATATTGCCTATTGATGTAACTTTAGTACCTGTACTATGTATTATATGAAGAAATAGAGAAGTAGAGAAACATTATTCCTTTTACTGACTAGTTAGTTATTGTACTAATAATCTACCATTAGTCTTAAGGTATCAACAATGTGTTTTTTTACTGATTTACTGATACATAAATACACAAACACATTCAGAGCAACTTTATATGCTCACGTACATCCCTACAGTGGCAGTTTAGTGTGTATGCAAATTTAATCAGAAAGCATTATCGGTATTACAAAGTAGAGGTTTTTATATTTGGAACATGCTGGTTCGTTAGACTGGAAAAGTCAAAGCAAAAATTGCTGCTTCTTTCCTGTCATTTTAATGATACAAAGCATATGGAAATATAATGAGCACGGAATAAGGCAATCAAATGTTTAAATCTTCTAGGAAACCTGACAATTGCTAATGGCATTTAAATTTTTCTAATAAAAAAATAGAACAAAAAAAGCTAAGAGGAACTCCTGCTTCTCCACAAGTTCTTCCCTGCTGAGTCTCTGTATAGCCGCCTGGGAGAGAACAGTAAATCACAGAGATGTTCATACATAGAATGCATTGCAAAGAGGCTGCTACACATTTTTAGACCCTGTTTCACCTTGTCCCCTGATGGTGTGAATAGTGTTAATTAACATGATTTGTCCATTGAGTGCTTGTACACTAGATACAAAAACCAGGGAAGATTCTTCTCAAAACAATTCAGAGAAAATAATATTCAGAAGAATAATTGTTGCCAACTTATGCCAAACAATACAAATATATTTATTTTGAGTTCCTGAACAATTACATTGGGAGAAAAGCTTAGTATTTTCAGTAACAAACTGGAATTAATATATTCTGGTGCTGATAAAAGTTTGTACGTACCATCTGGAAACTTCGAGTGGAGTGGAACTCGCACTGCATCATGTCAAAGAATATGGGGATTGTTGCTTTTCGAAGCTCTGTTTCTGGGATCAAGGTCATTTCCAGTATAGGGCCAACCATCTCAGGAATAAATTTGATTTTATGTTGTCCTGTTGAAATGAAGATATGATATTTTTTTAATTCCTGTTATTTATATAGCGTCAACATATTTCCACAGTGCTTTACGGCGATTATACATTATTCATAGCCGCAGTCCCTGCCTTAGAGGAGCTTACAATCTAAGGTCCCTACCACATTAACACACAGCATGGTCAATTTGGTCGGAAGCCAACTGACCTGCCTGTATGATTTTGGAGTATGGAAGGAAGAAATAGGAGTACCCGGAGGAATATGTAGACATGGGGAGAACATATAAACTCCTTGCAGATCGTATCCTGGAAGGTATTGAACTCAGGACCCCAGAGCAGCAAGGCAGAAGTGCAACCCACTGAACCACTTTAATTCAGATTTGTCAAAGCAAATGGATTTTAAGGAGCAGACTTTGAAGATTAAAGCCATGGTGGCAAGTTCTGAGACGTCAATGTAAAAACTGTATTTCAGATTGGCAAATTTATATATGAACCGGTTTCCTTCACTTGAATCCAGTGACCTTGCTAACTGAGCCACATATTTCATTAAATATATTGCACAAAATTCAAAAGCAGTGTTACTCAAATAACATTCAAAAGGAAATCAAAGCAGCACTTAAAAAGCTTTCAGGCTCTCTTAAACTAGAGTTATTTACTTGCATATATTTCATGGCTTTGCTGCAGTTGTTTTGTCTAGAAGTGTTATGGGGAAATAAGAGAAGAGTGAGGTGAGAGATAGAAGGGGAGGCTAGTGGGAGAGAAAGAAGGGCGGAGTGGGGTGAGAGAAAGAAGGGGAGACTAGTCGGAGAGAAAGAAGGGAGGAGTGGGGTGAGAGAAAGAAGAGGAGAGTGGGGTGAGAAATAGAAGGGGAGGCCAGTGGGAGAGAAAGATGGGTGGAGTGGGATGAGAGAAAGAAGGGGAGACTAGTCATAGAGAAAGAAGGGAGGAGTGGGGTGAGAGAAAGAAGAGTAAGGTGAGAAATAGAAGGGGAGGCCAGTGAGAGAGAAAGAAGGGAGGAGTGGGGTGAGAAAGAAGGAGAGAGTGGGGTCAGCGATAGAAGGGGAGGCTAGTGGGAGAGAAAGAAGGGCGGACTGGCATGAGAGAAAGAAGGGGAGAGTGGGGTGAGAAATAGAAGGGGAGGCTGGTGGGAGAGAAAGAAGGGTGGAGTGGGATGAGAGAAAGAAGAGAAGAGTGGGGTGAGAAATAGAAGGAGAGGCCAGTGGGAGAGAAAGAAGGGTGGAGTAGGATGAGAGAAAGAAGAGAAGAGTGGGGTGAGAAATAGAAGGGGAGGCCAGTGGGAGAGAAAGAAGGGCGGAGTGGGGTGAGAAAGAAGGAGAGAGTGGGGTCAGCGATAGAAGGGGAGGCTAGTGGGAGAGAAAGAAGGGCGGACTGGGATGAGAGAAAGAAGGGGAGAGTGGGGTGAGAAATAGAAGGGGAGGCCAGTGGGAGAGAAAGAAGGGCGGAGTGGGATGAGAGAAAGAAGAGAAGAGTAGGGTGAGAAATAGAAGGGGAGGCCAGTGGGAGAGAAAGAAGGGCGGAGTGGGGTGAGAAAGAAGGAGAGAGTGGGGTCAGCGATAGAAGGGGAGGCTAGTGGGAGAGAAAGAAGGGCGGACTGGGATGAGAGAAAGAAGGGGAGAGTGGGGTGAGAAATAGAAGGGGAGGCTGGTGGGAGAGAAAGAAGGGTGGAGTGGGATGAGAGAAAGAAGAGAAGAGTGGGGTGAGAAATAGAAGGAGAGGCCAGTGGGAGAGAAAGAAGGGTGGAGTGGGATGAGAGAAAGAAGAGAAGAGTGGGGTGAGAAATAGAAGGGGAGGCCAGTGGGAGAGAAAGAAGGGTGGAGTGGGATGAGAGAAAGAAGGGGAGAGTGGGGTGAGAAATAGAAGGGGAGGCCAGTGGGAGAGAAAGAAGGGTGGAGTGGGATGAGAGAAAGAAGGGTGGAGTGGGATGAGAGAAAGAAGAGAAGAGTGGGGTGAGAAATAGAAGGGGAGGCCAGTGGGAGAGAAAGAAGGGTGGAGTAGGATGAGAGAAAGAAGAGAAGAGTGGGGTGAGAAATAGAAGGGGAGGCCAGTGGGAGAGAAAGAAGGGCGGAGTGGGGTGAGAAAGAAGGAGAGACTGGGGTCAGCGATAGAAGGGGAGGCTAGTGGGAGAGAAAGAAGGGCGGACTGGGATGAGAGAAAGAAGGGGAGAGTGGGGTGAGAAATAGAAGGGGAGGCTGGTGGGAGAGAAAGAAGGGTGGAGTGGGATGAGAGAAAGAAGAGAAGAGTGGGGTGAAAAATAGAAGGAGAGGCCAGTGGGAGAGAAAGAAGGATGGAGTGGGATGAGAGAAAGAAGAGAAGAGTGGGGTGAGAAATAGAAGGGGAGGCCAGTGGGAGAGAAAGAAGGGTGGAGTGGGATGAGAAAGAAGGGTGGAGTGGGATGAGAGAAAGAAGAGAAGAGTGGGGTGAGAAATAGAAGGGGAGGCCAGTGGGAGAGAAAGAAGGGCGGAGTGGGGTGAGAAAGAAGGAGAGAGTGGGGTCAGCGATAGAAGGGGAGGCTAGTGGGAGAGAAAGAAGGGCGGACTGGCATGAGAGAAAGAAGGGGAGAGTGGGGTGAGAAATAGAAGGGGAGGCTGGTGGGAGAGAAAGAAGGGTGGAGTGGGATGAGAGAAAGAAGAGAAGAGTGGGGTGAGAAATAGAAGGAGAGGCCAGTGGGAGAGAAAGAAGGGTGGAGTAGGATGAGAGAAAGAAGAGAAGAGTGGGGTGAGAAATAGAAGGGGAGGCCAGTGGGAGAGAAAGAAGGGCGGAGTGGGGTGAGAAAGAAGGAGAGAGTGGGGTCAGCGATAGAAGGGGAGGCTAGTGGTGAGAAAAAGAAATAGGAAGCAAATGAGAAATAATGGGAAGAAGTAGTGAAGGGAAATATCTGAGTAGCAATGTAAAAGTGAAGCACTATTTAGAAAAAAATAATATTTAACTGAATTTTATATTTATTTGCTGATATGAAACAGTTCATTTCTGGTGCTGACTTGTGATTGTCACAATCAATAAATTCTTTGTGAAAAACAAAAAAACCCACTACTAAACAGACACCAAGTCAACATATTTTCATGTCAAGGCAGAGTTAAACAGTGTGGATGTTGTAGCTATAGAAAATCAATTTTTCCAGATCAGGTGAGAGTGCAGCTATTTCATTCCTGGGAAGCAGTATTATTTTAAACAAAATTCATCCTCCCTCCTGATGGAATGACCCTGAAAGCATTTAATGGCTTGCACTATATAGCTGAAGAAGCTGTAAAGCATACTCCTTTCTCAGTGCTGTTATTTTCAAGCTCGTCTGTGACAGTTTTCATGTATTATGTCTGAAAAATGTCAGAGTCAGTGTTTCAGAAAACAAATGTTACTGACACCGAGTTATTCGTCAAACAAAACATCAATGTCACGAAGTTTCATAGGTTTATTGCTCTTGGCATAAAGGCAAAGGAAACTTTTTGGAGTGACTTATAAAAACGTGTAAAGATAACATTGTTGCATCTGTATTAAATCACAATTAGAGCTTGATTGGCGAGTGAGTCGTTAGTTAGTAAGAAAAGGTCAGGCAATCAAGAAGTAACAATGAGAAGACTCTGTTATACTTTTTGTTTTTTTATGAAGGCTGTAGTTCCAAGAAAATGCCCTCTCTGCCTTGGGAGCTATAGCGCCTACAAAATTACACTCCACACCAGACTTGTGTACATATCAACTGTGGTCACTTTTCTGTTTGCTTTGTCCATAGACAGTAGACAAAGAAAATGTGGACATCAAAATCACAACTCAATGTTGAAAACTCACCCAATATATAACAGTGGTCCGGGTAAATCAGCCCCAGCCCCTCAGTTCAAGGAAGTGGACAAGCCGTAAAGGGGGAGGGCCCTGCTCGCAAGAGCTTACATTCTAAAAGGGAGGGGTGAGAAATAAGGTCAGGGTAACTAGCATGGCATTGGAGTTCATGTAGGTGTGTAAAGTGACAGTAAGTGCGGAATGAGAGGTGAAAAACCAGTGGTTAGTGAATGTTTGGGGGGTTTAGGTTATAGGCTTGAGTGAAAAGGTGAGTTGAGAAAAGGTGAGACCGTTTAAAGGCTTGGAGAATCTGGCAGTGACTAATGGAAGGGCGTTCCAGAGGATGGGTGCAGCGCGTGAGAAGTCCTGGATGTGAGAGTGAGAGGAGGTGAAGAGTGAGTAGGAGAGAAGGAGGTCATGTGTAGAGCGAAGGTTACGTCTGGGGGTGTACTTGGGGATTAAGGGGGTTAAATAGAGTGGTGCAGCACCCGTGAGTACTATGAAGGTGAGTACAATCTTGAACTGAATCCTGTATGTGACAGGTAGCCAGTGCAAGGATTGGGGGGAGAGGGGCGGCACTTGTGGAGCAGGAGGAGAGGTGTATGGCAGCACTGTTCATGATGGATTGGAGTGGGGTCAGTTTAGATAGGGGAAGAGCAGTGAGTTGCAGTAGTCTAAGCGAGATATGACGAGGGCGTGGATGAGAATTTTGGCAGTCTCATGAGTGAGGAAAGGTCGAATGTGTGCGATGTTTTTGAGGTGAAACCGACAGGATTTAGAGAGTATTTGAATGTGGGGAGTGAAAGAGAGAGCAGAGTCAAATGTGACTCCTAGACAGCGAGCTTGTGGAACTGGGGTTATATTAATATTTTCCACGCAGACAGTGATGTCAGGCAGGAAAACAGAGTTGGAGGGTGGGAAGATGACCAGCTCGGTTTTGTCCATGTTGATTTTTAGGTGGTGAGAGGACATGAATGCAGAAATTGCAGTCAGACAGTCGGAGACATGAGCTAGGAGTGAGGGCAGGTTTGGGGAAGAAAGGTATATTTGAGTATCGTTTGCATATAAATGCAAAGCAACCTGCTTGGTCCTGCAAACAACTGGACAATGGGGAAATTTTATCGTCAAAGAAAATTTTAAAACCCGCCTGATCAGATTTCTGGCCAATGTTGAATGTACAATCGTTCCGTGCCCACTAACATTACGATAATTACAACAGATTTGTCAGATCACACTGAAACTGGTCGTTAGGGAAAAAAATATGCAGATACAGATTTTGTTCATTTTTCTTTCTTTGTTATTAATACACTGCAGACATTTGGACTGTTTTTTTTTTTTGTTTTTACTCAAGTTCACAAAGCCTTAATTGCTAAGAACCCTATAGTTATGGCTTCAAAAGAACTATTTGAAAGTTGCGGCAATCATGCCTAAACATTTTTTTTGACAAACAAACAGTTTCTGTTCGAGTATGCTCGCAGACATGAAATTACTACTTTAATGATTGCAAAGACATTTACAGACAAGGACACTTGTACGAGTTCTTGACATTATGCAGCCAGGTGCTCATTACTCTATGGACGTTTCAAGCATTCGGCATCTGATGAGATCAAAAGCTTAGCTCTGTGCCAGAATTTTACTTTCAAGCAAATGACTCTCAAAATCAGTTGGGTTTGCAAATAAGGGATGCACGGGATGTGTACACCGGTAAGCTAGGATAGCAGGCTATGGTTACAGGAAGATTGTCCCCACTGCAGTGCAACAGGTCAGAGGTTACACTAAAGGCTTGGGCATCTGCACTTTGAGGGGGCTGCTGGGACACTTGCTAAACTTCCAGCAAGCATGGTGGGGTATACATACCATAACAGCCAGAAAAAGGGAACCTTATCAGAGTTAATAAAACGTCGGACTCTTTTCACCCTTATATCAATATATGCCCTATATGTGTGTTGTCTTGAACACAGCAACTGTCAGACAGGAGGCCATCCTTGCTTTACTGGGTAAGAATATCTATACTAGTATGGCTTGTTTTGGAGTGCAGAATTGATGAGAACAGTGTCCCAGTTAAGACCTTTTCCAGTTCAAGCCCCCGCCCCTTGGAGTTCCTAAAGTCAGTGCACCTTAATTCCAAACAAGGTTCCATATATAGGAAAACATTGGCGTACCTGTCATTCAGCCATAGTTTCAAGAATATATAGTACAACACAATTACTCACTTCAGCTCTAACCCTAATTGACCTTCCAGCTAGGATTTCTCTTGTATCCCCACACCTCACCTGACCTTCAGGCTGGGCCCCCAGGCACCGCTCCAGGGCAGAGAAACACTACTCTAAACTGATATGTACACTTCTTAAATAAAAAAAAAAAAGCAATCTGAAAATAAAATTACCCATGTATACACACGCCAAACCCATAACAGAGAAACCAGCTTTAAAGTCAAAATATTGTGTGTTTTTGGCCTTCCTAGAAATGCATCCCTTAAAGCTCCTAAAACTACCCCATGGACTATTACCCAAAAGTGACATAACACTAAATATGGATTTAGGCAATCAACAAATTTAATGGGCAAAACAGTTTTTGTTGTAGTTGTCTATACTACTTTGCCACAGACTCTTCAATGCTTTCAAATATAGTCCTATATTGAAAGAAATAGTTTATGTTCAAGCTCTCAGCAAATATTTCTAAAATAGGGACAAAAGTGGGAAAACTGTAATATACAAATATCTAACATATTTAACTAGGAGAAATAGGCAATTAGCACAGAACTCCCACCCACAGTGGTGCATTTGAGATGGTGGATCTCAGAAAAGTCTAAACCTCTTAACAGGGTAATTGAAAGCAACTCTTCCTTCTCCTAAGAGAAGCCAAATGGATCAGGAAAATGGAAAAGAAATAAATGCCTTCATTTCAGTTTCATATTATTTCTGTGTGTTAATTAATGTCCATTATCTATGCCTTTGATCTCCTACTAAGATGAATTCACTCTGTAGAATTTCACAGGAGAACATATGGTTACTCTTAAACACTGTACTACTGTGTAATAGTAACTGTTTAACGGTATACTAGAAAGACCATTTAAAGGGGATGTCCATCCAGAGAATGTAGTTCTAATCAAATTTCCAAAATACATTAAGAAATGTAAATGTAATTGCAGTTAAAAGTAGTATCAGTTTCCAAAATACATTCATTAAAACATGTACATGTAATTGCAATTAAAAGTAGTATCACTCTGTTACAGACCAAAACCCAACCACTTGCCTCCAGAAGCACATGGCGGGACGTATTTGCCATCAGCCCAGTGCCTCCTCAACCTTTTCGCCTTGTTCCAGGCACACTACTGATGTCATAAACCAGTAGCAACACTTTCCTACATAATTTGCTTGGCCTTATCCCAGCAGAGATAGGCAGGCCAGTGGCGGGTATATAAAAGAGCATGGTTTGGCAGGCCAGGTTAGGCTCCAGTTGGGCTGTGATATTAAACACAGTGTGCCAGCTGATAAGACAAAGATCAACGAAAGAGCCCCAAGCTGAGAAAGATGCTCCCCCAAGTCAATCTGGAACAACAGTGCCCCTTACAGATGAAGCAGAGTAATGTCAGAAATTCTGATATAACATTATTATGAATAATACATTTCCCCCAATTGATGCATGAAATAAACCATTTTTTAGATTTGGACGAATACCTTTTCTTCTAACCAAATGTTTACTAACCAAAAGCAACGTTTTAATTCCAGTTACCCGCCTTGCAAAGCTAAAAGAGAAAACCCATGCAAAAACAGTATATTAAGAGCACATAATCTTACCTAGGTTGTACCACATGTCCCTTATTTCAAATCCAATTTGGCGTCTCATATCCCCATACCTGTAAAACATAAAATGTTATGTTAACAACAAACTTTTGTTTTTGTGTGACAGGGATAGGCCAGACTGAGGAAGGCAACTTCTAGTTAGTAGTATAAGCTACAACTATCTTTTTCTGCTTTTCAATTTACAATTTTCAATCTTTGCCAAGATATTGCTTCTATGCAACTTGTCTCTATAACGCTACCCAGCCGTTTCTCAATTACATGCAGCATTGCAAAGTCTCTCACATCCCTAGAGTAAACTGATGCCAAATTGTGCAGCTCTAACCTTAACGTTACAGAATTAAGGAACAGAAATATCAGGTGGCTTGGTCTGTTTCCTGTATTCTATTCTGAATTGTGTAAAAAAAAGTGTGTATGAGTGTATTGCACTTGGCACTTATCTAAAGCTTGTACAGGTATGGGATCCATTATCCAGAAAGCTCAGTATAAGGGAAGATCATCTCCCACTGACAACATTTTCATCAAATAATTCCAAATGTTAAAAACATATTTAAAAAGTACTGTGATTTGGCCTAAAAAAATACACTGCCTATGCTTTCTTTTGCACATATTGCTTACTTGTTAAGGATTTTGTTTCTTTTGGCACTTGAGAAATTCTCCAGCTGTAATGATTCTTGGGTGAGAAATGCAACCGCCAAGTGAAAGTAGTTATTCCACAGCTAAAGGGTAGAAATAAAAATACATTTTAGTTTTTAGGAGAGACCAATCCTTATTTTGGCAGAACACTGGTTATTGCGGCATTTGTAGGGTTTTAGAGGATTTTGCTAGGATGCTGATATCTCACATAGTGTAACCTAGCACCATGAATGCTCCTTATAGTCCCATGGTCTGTGCACATGTAGTTCAGACAGAAATACATGCTGCATGTGCAATTAAAATCAAATGCCGTGCCTTTAAGTGTGCGCTGGCCACAGGGCGGGTAGGAGCAGACTGGCATATCTCTGTCGACAAAGAAACCAACTATTGTGCCATTAGCCTTACATTTTTGCAGCATAACTGTGGCATTAAAAGGGTTGTTCATGTTCAGGTTAACTTATAGTATGTTATATAATGGCCTCCTCTTAGCAACTTTTCCATTGGTCTTCATTTTGTATTTGTTATAATTTTTAAATTATTATTGAATCTCTTCCCAGCTTTGAAATCGGGGTTGCTGACCCCAGCATACAAAAACTATTGCTCTGTACTTATCTTTCTATTTATTCCCATCTCTCTTTTAAACCACTGCTTGGTTGCTAGATTAAATTTGACCCTAGCTAGATGCCGTGACCCTAACAAAATGCTAAATAATTACAAAACCACAAATAAAAAATGAAGAGCAATTGAAAACTATCTCAGAATAGCACTCTCTACAACAGTGATCCCCAACCAGTGACTCATGAGCAACATGTTGCTCCCCACCCACTTTGATGTTGCTCCCAGTGGCCTCACAGTAGTTGCCAATTTTTACATTTCTGGCTTGGTTGGCAAGTTTTGGAAGCACAGAGACACAGTGTTACTCCAAGCAGAGCCTTCTGCAGGCTAGCAGTATTTATTTGGCTTCCCCAGAGAACTTATTCAGGCTTGTATGGCTCACCAACACTTGTTACATCTGAGTGTGGCTCACAAGTAAAAAAGGCAGGGTATCCCTTCTTTACAACATACTAAAAATTAATATACAGGTGAACAACCCCGTTAAATTGCATTAACATATAATATGTAATTATTAAACAGTTAAATTATTAAATGGCTAAAGTGAACAAGAGTAAAATAAAGTGGGAAACCTTATTGCTCTCATTGCTTTCAAGTATTCAACCACTTTTAACTTAAGAACACTGGTTTTTCTTCCAGATCAGTTCATCTAATGATCAATTGGGTTCATCACTGAGAATATAAAACTGGTACAATTACCATTTGAAAACTCTCCCACCCATGGTCTGCAACATTTTTACTTTAAATAAATGACTTGTACTTTTTTTTTTTCTAATAGATTTGGGGCCAAATTCCCGACACAGTGAATGGCTGCTGAGGGCCAGGCTCAGTGACTTAGAATGACTTGTTCGGGATTAATCAGTGTCATTAGTGAAAGGCAAATTAAAAGCCCATTTTCTACTCTCTTAATTTCTCCACAACATTATCCTTTTTGCAAGGGTGAAATGTCTGAATGGACAAGGGATTCGAGTGGCTATTAACTTAATCAGTCCTGTAATGTTTTAAATCTTTTACTCTACGACAACAGAATGCTACATTTAAACAAACATTAGATCTGAGACATCAGTTTCAGTGTAAGGGTTCTGAGTAAATATAAAATATAGAATTTACAGGAAGACATGTTGGAACTTAAAATAGCATGAAAGGCATGCTTCACTGTCTAAAAACTTGATAAGGAGTTGTTATTCTCTTCTGTAAAGGGCAAGTGTACACAAAATGGAAAACTATATTTGGGCCTACCTGGATGCCCGTCACTGTTTTTAATACGGACAACCAGTGAACATGTACAATATGAAGCACCTGGAAGGAAACAGCTACTCCACCAATCAGTTTTGATTACCTGTAGTTCAAAGTTGGCTTGATCGAGAAATTTTTTGTTGAGCATATCTGCATACTGATTAATTGCCCGTAAAAAGACTCTGAAAAATAAACAGAACATGAATAGTTAACACAGAAAAAAGTCCAATGGAGTTACCAATCTTTCATCATTCAAAACACATAATTTGTTTAGCTGTGTATAGCTATTTATGCAGTCCATGCCATTAGCCCATACCCTGTGCTGCTAAGCCATGCTTCCAAGTCAGGATATCGTGAGAAGATTATACCATATTAAGAAAAGAGTAGGTCTCTTTATAGCATATTAAAATCACAAGCAATATTAATATGTCCCCCAGCCCAGTCATAAGTTGGTTTAACCAACTTTGCTGAGCTACAGAAGGGATACCCTGCCTAATGGCACTGGGAGATTGACATTAAAACAATTCAGATCAGTCTTGATTACTCAGTAGAAAAAAAATCCCTTTTGGCAAAAAAAATGAAATTAAAAAATCTGTTGCGAGGACTCCAACAGTCCTGTCCTTACCGTCTACCATAAGTTAGAGATTAAGTACAGGGATCTGATGAGGCCTGCACCCACTAATTTGTGCATTAAAATGATTCCCAAATTAGGGGACAGGAAGGGGGTCCCTACATGTCTCCCCTACCCCTCATGAATACAGTGCTGCTGAATGCAGGTATCAGTGTGTTCATGGGGTGAATGCCAAATAAAAACAAAAGAGCACATTCTGCTTCCTGCAGGGCAGGGAGCAAAGTAAAAAAAAAACAACCCATGGTGGATTGCACCCATTTTGGCACCCATTATTGTCATCTCATACCAGTATCCCAACATGTACTCAGCTTGCAATATGTACAGCTGGTCAAACACTGAAAGATACACTCCTTTGGCGAGGTCGGCAAACGAGTAGATCTTTCCCCAATGTGCCCACCTTAAAGTGGGCTAACTATAACAACAGGGATACAGGCTGTTGGGCCATGGACTTGTTCTATCAACAACTAGTTGGTGCAGTCATTTCCTCAATGAGATTTTTGAACCTGTCCAATCGATATCAGATATTGGTCAGGTAAGCCCTTCAGAGTGCCCAATACATGGGCAGATAAGCTGCTGACTTAGACAAATTGACAGCTAAAATCTACCTGTGTATGGCCACCTTTACTGTCAGTTGTTTGCATACAGGTGCAAGTAAGAATTTCATGTTCTGATTCCTGACAAATGGAGGATAATCCACCCCGAATTGCTGAACTTCATCACTAACCATTCTGTGGCTTAATAATAAAACTGACTTAACACTTACAATGTACATGTGAGTGCTGTTCCTGCCTTTATTCAAAATACAGGTACGGGACCCATTATCCCGAAACCGGTTATCCAGAAAGTTCCGAATTACAGGTCATCTCCCATAGACATTATAAGCAAAAAATTCTAATTTTTAAAAATGATTTCCTTTTTCTCTGCAGTAATAAAACAGTACCTTGTACTTGATCCCAACTAAGATATTATTATTATTATTATTATTAACATTTATTTATAAAGCACCAACATATTCCGCAACCAATAACCGATACAAGAGGTGGAGAGAGCCCTGCCCAAAAGAGCTTACAATCTACAAGGAGAAAGGGTTGAGACACAAGGTGTGGGATTAATCTTTACTGGAGGCAAAACAATCCTATTGGGTTTATTTAATGCTTAAATACATTTTTTAGTAGACTTAAGGTATGGGGATCCAAATTACAGAAAGATCCTTTATCCAGAAAACCCCAGGTCCCGAGCATTCTGGATAATAGGTCCCATACCAGTAATAGCACTTCTGACCCACCCTTTTACACTAACACAACCCCTCCCAGTACATAGGAATGACTCTATACCAATTGGGATCACCACAAGTGAACACATCAGTGGAAGTTATCATAAGCAACAAGACCTAAAGCAACTTACATTTCATACATAACAGTGGATCAATGACTCTATCTTTTATGCTTGCATATAAGTTTGAGTGGCCAAACCAGGTAGAGAGAAGCAAATGTGAATCTCCAACAGTCATACAGAAAACACAAAAAAAGCGATGATCACTTGCAGGCACATTTTAATGACGGCATTTGCTGACAGATTCTATTTTCCAGCAAAGACAAGAGCGGTTATTTGAGCCATGAGTAAAAGAGAATGTGTAAAACACTTTTCTGTTGTGATGTTTGTTCTGAATACCTCTACTGTTTTCTCATTTCTCTTTAATGCCATAAATAGAAAAACGTTATTGTAAGATTTCTATTTCCATCTATTCATGCAAAATGTTCATTTTGGAAGATGTTTATAACAGATTTAAGAAATTCTGCCAATGAACCAAATGCTTATTTTCAGGCTGGTTGTACTTATATTAATAATATATACTGCATGGAATATGTCAGCACTAAATAAAGTACAATGATAATTAGTGCACCAGACTAGAAAACATATCGGACACCAAAAACCACCAGACTCTCCCTGAGAGAATTCACAACATGGTACCTGTCAATGTTGACAGCGCTCCATAAAAGATCCATTAGGAACACAAAACATCCATCTTCATTAGCAACCATCTATCCTTGGCCCTCTGAAGGGTTGATCTCTTGCTCCTATCCTCTCTTTGCAAGCTGAGTAACTGGGAGCCATTTAAAGGAAAACTATACCCCAGAATGAATACTTAACCAACAGTTTATATCATGTTAAGGGGCCTATTAAAGCATCTTATTAAACTAGAATATATATCAGTAAATATTGTCCTTTTACATCCTTTCCCTTGAGCCACCATTTAGTGATGGGCTGTGTGCTCCCTCAGAGATCAGCTGACAGGAAATAATGCAGCTCTTACTGTAACAGGAAGTAGTGTGGGAGTAAAAGACAGAACGCTGTCCATTAATTGGCTGATGTGACCTAGCATGTATGTGTGTCCCTGAATCTTATGATCCCAGGGGCGGCCCTTAGCCTTAAAATGCCAATTTTCTACTTAGGATTACCCAATAGCACAATAAAAGTATATTTTTACGAAAATGGTTTATTTAGATAAAGCACTGTTTTACTGTTTTATTCAATATATTTTTAAAGTGATCTACATTGTTCGTGGGTATAGTTTTTCTTTAAGTGCTTGCAGAGACATTGATTGCTCAATAGGGAGGGCAGTCAATGGCTCAGTAAGATACATGCCATGCTTATGAAAAGGGCATATGTATAATCTTATTTCATTTTCTTTTGTTTAGGAAGTAATTTGGGGCACAGTTTATAGTTCAGGTATTTGTTCAGAAAATGACCTTTGGGGCAGAAATGGAAAAAGTTGCTTTTATGTGTATTTTCAAACTGATCTTTGGACTGGACCCATAATGCACCTATAAGCTGCCTTGGCCTTTGTATTGCCAGCCAGTGTGGTAACTACATATAAGCAGACTCTGTCACCACAGAGGGGCCTGAGGGAGAAAGAGTGTTATGGACCCAGCCTGTACATTGGTCATGGGAAAGGGGGTGCTTAAGTGATGTGTTAGATAATGACCAGGAATGTGAAGCCCACTGTGGACATCTTTAATCATACTTCCCTCACTGATAAATGTATGGGGGGCCACTGTAAAGAAAAGAGTAATGGACAAACTAAAGATTTTCGGTAAATCAAAAGCTCTGCTTTCTGCCTCAAATCTCATGGGAAAGACAGATCTGTTTTCCCCAAAGTTTGCTCATACCCAAAACAAGGCAAGAACATAATCAATGCCATAAGCAATTATCGCTAGCACAAGCGCTACCTATATTGGCCACAATTACAGTGGAGGAAATAATTATTTGACCCCTCACTGATTTTGTAAGTTTGTCCAATGACAAATAAATGAAAAGTCTCAGAACAGTATCATTTCAATGGTAGGTTTATTTTAACAGTGGCAGATAGCACATCAAAAGGAAAATCGAAAAAATAACTTTAAATAAAAGATAGCAACTGATTTGCATTTCATTGAGTGAAATAAGTTTTTGAACCCTCTAACAAAAAAAGACTTAATACTTAGTGGAAAAACCCTTGTTTGCAAGCACAGAGGTCAAACGTTTCTTGTTTCTTGATGACCAAGTTTGCGCACATTTTAGGAGGAATGTTGGTCCACTCCTCTTTGCAGATCATCTCTAAATCCCTAAGGTTTCGAGGCTGTCTCTGTGCAACTCTGAGCTTGAGCTCCCTCCATAGGTTTTCTATTGGATTAAGGTCCGGAGACTGACTAGGCCACTCCATGACCTTAATGTGCTTCTTCTTGAGCCACTCCTTTGTTGCCTTTGCTGTATGTTTTGGGTCATTGTCGTGCTGGAACACCCATCCACGACCCATTTTCAGTTTCCTGGCAGAGGGAAGGAGGTTGTCGTTCAGGATTTCACGATACATGGCTCCGTCCATTTTCCCGTTAATGCGAATAAGTTGTCCTGTGCCCTTAGCAGAAAAACACCCCCAAAGCAAAATGTTTCCACCCCCATGCTTGACGGTGGGGACGGTGTTTTGGGGGTCATAGGCATCATTTTTCTTCCTCCAAACACCGCGAGTTGAGTTAATGCCAAAGAGCTCTATTTTGGTCTCATCAGACCACAGCACCTTCTCCCAGTCACTCATAGAATCATTCAGGTGTTCATTGGCAAACTTCAGACGGGCCTGCACATGTGCCTTCTTGAGCAGGGGGACCTTGCGAGCCCTGCAGGATTTTAATCCATTGCGGTGTAATGTGTTTCCAATGGTTTTCTTGGTGACTGTGGTCCCTGCTAATTTGAGGTCATTAACTAACTCCTCCCGTGTAGTTCTAGGATGCTTTTTCACCTTTCTCAGAATCATTGACACCCCACGAGGTGAGATCTTGCGTGGAGCCCCAGAGCGAGGTCGATTGATGGTCATTTTGTGCTCCTTCCATTTTCGAACAATCGCACCAACAGTTGTCACCTTCTCTCCCAGCTTCTTGCTAATGGTTTTGTAGCCCATTCCAGCCTTGTGCAGGTCTACAATTTTGTCTCTGACATCCTTGGACAGCTCTTTGGTCTTTCCCATGTTGGAGAGTTTGGAGTCTGCTTGATTGATTGATTCTGTGGACAGGTGTCTTTTATACAGGTGACTAGTTAAGACAGGTGTCCTTAATGAGGTTGACTAATTGAGTAGAAGTGTCTAACCACTCTGTGGGAGCCAGAACTCTTAATGGTTGGTAGGGGTTCAAAAACTTATTTCACTCAATGAAATGCAAATCAGTTGCTATCTTTTATTTAAAGTTATTTTTTCGATTTTCCTTTTGATGTGCTATCTGCCACTGTTAAAATAAACCTACCATTGAAATGATACTGTTCTGAGACTTTTCATTTCTTTGTCATTGGACAAACTTACAAAATCAGTGAGGGGTCAAATAATTATTTCCTCCACTGTAAATGGTACACTGGCTATAAAAGCCACAGTGGTTTTATGGGGCTCCCAACCAAAACTTTATCAGCATTTCCAAACAGGCAGAAAATGATAATAAGCACAAGTGCTGAGTTTCCTATGCAGCTTGCATCTCATTTTCATAAGCGATGAGCCAGACAGCGCGTCCCTGACCGCTAATCAGAAAGAAGACGGGCATTAGCAGCCGATGCCCATTATTGCTCCATGATTGGGAACGCAGCAGAAAAGCTTGTTTTCCGTAGATTACAAACCCAGACAAAACGGTGGTGCAATTTACGAGAGATAATAAAATCTTCAGTCATGCAATTCAGAAAAATGCGGCACAGAGCGAAGGCTTAGCTAATTTCGGGAGCCCTAAGAATGCTGTGATTGATAACAATTTTTAAATGAAGTTACAAAAGGCATTACTATAATGTCACACCAATTAAGTTAAATAGAAAGATAATGAAAGCTTTTATTGCAGTCTATCAGTTCTATCAGGGTTGCACATGTTGACTCTCAATAGCTCTGATAGGAGATATTCTGATAAAAAGAAAATTAGATGTGGAATTTGACTGTAAACAACTATATATGGGAGAGGAAGCCATGTGATTAAAAAGTAATGGCTGTAGGCAATAAATATACTCTATGTAGGGTGACAGAGAGGGCAGAAAAGACCTCATAGCTTCCCTACTGAGTCCAGTCTTCACTACCCAGTACAGTTTAAATTGGTCTTGCGGCCTAAAATAGGGACAATGGAAGGATTACAAGTAGGGACATTACAGAGGAGTCTGGGAGATGAAGCCTGTACAGACGGAATGGATACAGAGATGTTAAATGTGAACTAAAGCTTAAAAAAAAGAAGTGGATAGAAATACTACACATTATGTTTTGGGGTTCAGTGCTAGCTCTGTGCTGTTGTCAGATACCTGAGCTTAGGGACGCACAATATATAGTATACACAGAATATAAATGTAACAATACAAGGTTGATTACTAATTTATTCTCATTAAACAGCAGATCTAAAACCAGTGCAATTAGCATCAGAGTGTAATAGGCAACCCTGTAGCATCAGCTTCTGACAGGCAAAATCACTTTTTTTTTTTTTATAATTTCCAGTGGCTCCTAAGTTCAGCTTTCCAACAGCTGCCTGGAGCAAACTTAGCATGTGCAATGCCACTGACACTTGTAACAAAATATAAATGGTGACCCTGTGATATCTTCGAAGGCCTGGATCATTATTGTTATTGAAATACTGAACATTTAGGCTGGTGCATTAAGCACAGTATATACAATATTTTATATATATATGGTTAATAATTTTAACCATATTTGTTTTTTGAGTTTAATTCTCCTTTTAGGGTAGAAGCACATGTGGCGGATGATCAGCTTTTCCCAGCTTGTGTTTTGTATGTAGGCTAAGAAAAGTGGATCCACTTCCACCCACAGCTCTGTGCAGCTCCACACAGGCAAACCCAGAGTTCGACTGTAGCGCTACAAGGAGCTGTGGATGGGAGCGTGCATACAAAATGCAAGCTGAGAAAAGCAGGTCATCCTCCACATTTGCCCCTACTCTAAAAAGCTGAGCTAGTGCACTTATATTATTCATTAGGTGCACAGGGGCATACAGCTGGCAGCCTGGCTTTCCCCCCTCGGCGAATAAAGCAAAGGTAGTTATCTCCAACTGTTTTTCAAAAATCTATGTGCTGGGCTTGATGAAGTGTTCTAGGCCCTGATTTGGCAGGACCTACCTAGGTAGGCCCATTGGACAAGGATCACACAAAGACTGCACACACACACCGGTGCAGTCCTTGTCCAAATAGGGGATTTCAAATTTGCCAGATTAGGGTGTTCCTATTGGAGGGAGGGAATTAGCAGCTTTTATCGGAGTATGGACAACTTGGTATCACTTTAATTCCCAAGTTCAATAACTCTATGGGTCAGTTCAGGTGTGTTTGCTTCTACCTTACCTCAGTAATCATATGGGACCAATTGCATAATTCATACTTGTACATGTTATAAATAAAATTTTGGCATGGGATAGGTTAAGCCTTTTATTGTCACAGAATACAGAATCTATATAGGCATAAAAAGACCGCAGTGCCACTACAGATCAGCCCGCTTCTTTGATCCATGCTGTGCATTTGTTCACATGGCAAGTAAACGTATACATGAAATAGTCCATCCCTGGCACTAGTAACTTTATGTCATGGAATTGGTTAATTCACATGTGTTTGTAAGGTAAATGTCATACTTTAAATACACAGTCACTGAGCCTCTGTATATATTTTAGTATGTCTCTGATATAAAGACACAGAAAAATAAAGACAGAGAAAGAGACAGAAAAAGACACACAGGCTAATGAACATGGCAGCATGGTTAAACCCAAAATAAGATAATATGCACAGAATACAAATATATTCCACTCCCCCAGCTGTAGTTTGGTGTAATGCACAAAACTGTACATTGTACTGAAGCGCTGCAGACAATTTGTAGAATTTAGACATTATCTTATTTACATTTTCTGCCCTTTTCGCAGAAGGGAGATGCTCTGGAAATAGACATTCGTGCAACCATAACCTGAAGACATTTAGGAACTGCATGTCGTGAGCACATTAATCAACTCTCCGATAGGGAAAGAGGAAAAGTCTGAATGAGAGTGCTTGCTGAGTTTTCTACATTTAGTATAGTTTATAGTCTGGGGGGTGATGAATGTATACAGTATAAATACACTTTAAAGGAAAGGCAAAAACTAAGTAAGCTTTATCAGAAAGGTCTATGTAAATACAGCCATAAGCACTCACAGTAACACTGCACAGGATTTCTTGTCTCCTTTTTTGTAAACATGATGTTCCAGTGTCTGACTTCCTCTCTCAGAAACATCCTTAATTCCCAGGGCCAGAGTCTGCACAGTTTCTCCCCTCTCCTTCTCCCCCTTCCACCAGAATGCTAAGAACTCCCTCCCCCCTCCCTTAGGAATGTGTGATCTGAGCTATAATGGCTAGAGCTGCAGCAGGAAGCTACCTAAAATGGCAGCTGCTATCTTAAGCAAAGGGAGAAAGCTTCTAAAGCTGTTTACTCAGGTACAGTAATGGTTTCTGCAGCATAACTATTTTGTTCTAGGTGGCACTATAGTGGCAAATCTATTGGCAGTAAAATGCCAAAATGACTTTCCTTCTCCTTTAAAAGAAAAGTATCTCTCATTAAAAAACAGGTAGTTTATATCATATTAAGCGGCCTATTAAATAATCTTACTAAACTGGAATATATATATATATACAGTATATATATATATATATATATATATATATATATATATATATATATATATATATATATATATATATACAGTATATATAGTATACAATAAATATTGACCTTTTATCTTGAACAACTATCTTGGTATGGGCTGTGTGCTCCCTCAGAGATCACCTGATATTTAGATAAAGCAGGGTTTTACAAGAGCTGTTATATATGTGCAATATATTTTTATACATAGACTTACATTGTTCAGTGGTATGGTTTTGTCTTCCTTTAATATTTTGAGGACAAAAATGTACCCGAGGAGGAAACAATTAAAGTAGAAAGAAACAAGAGGTAAAGCTCAAATACATTTGAATGGAACCAACTAATAGCCAAACCTTTACAAACATTAGATTTGGGTACGTTCTAGTGATGCGCTTGTACATAAAACTGCACCCTTTGTTTTATTTGGATGGCAAAAGCACAATTTAAAAAATCTTCAGGATTTGGAAGTGGTATGCAAAATGAACCTTAGTAACCAAATGGGGTTTGTGATTCTGCTCCTTTCTTTACAAGGGCATAGTTGCATGTCCCTGGCACCACTAGCAGGAACAAAGGCAGGCCCTCTCCATCCAATGTGTTCAGCCTGTTGCAACCTGTGCTTTGGGACAAGACTTGACTTCCCTTCCTAGACAGAGACATGAAACCCACTTGGTTAACAGACTTCCATTATTATAGATGCACCAAATCAACCTTTCTTCACCCATACATTGCAAAGGGTCTAGATCAGTGCTGTCCAACTTCTACGGTGCCGAGGGCCGGAATTTCTCTAGCATACATGGTGGAGGGCCGCTAATGGAAGCCAGTTTTGACCACTCCCCTTTTTGAAACCACACCCACTTCAAACCACACCTATTTTATCACAATGGTGGTAACACAGCAAAATCCCAAATGCTTGGTCCTTACTGTGGGGATATCAACCATCATTCATATGTGAAAGAATTATGTCATATTAAGATATACCCTTAAATTCCATATGCCTCCTCCTCCCCTGTGGATAGCAGAGCAACCCCCAGTACATAATTACACACCTTAGGGACCATTTAATGGCTATTTCCAACTGCTAACAAACTCCCACAACAAACCCCTGCCAGGTTCACCTCCCACAAGCAGCATAGAGCAAGCAGAGTATGGCACACACAGGCAGCACTCTGCCTGTCCTATGCTGTCTGTGTGTGCCATACTCTGCCTGTCCTACCCTGCCTATGTGTGCCATACTCTGCCTTCTCTATGCTGCCTCTGTGTACCATACTCTGTCTGCCCTACCCTTCCTATGTGTGCCATACCCTCCCTGACCTATGCTACCTGTGTGTGCCATACTCTACCTGCCCTATGCTGGCTGTATGTGCCATACTCTGCCTACAGTACCTATGTCTGAGGTGTGAAGAAGTGAACAATGGGAGTGATTACAGCCTGAGCCTGAGGTGTGAACACTGCAGGGGGTGAACCATGCAGGTATTAAAAGGTGTGAAAAACACAGGGGATTACATTTTTAAACAATACAGGGGGATTACAGCCTGAATCTGAGGTGAGAACCATGCAGGGGGCCAGTTAATCTCAGTACTGATACCATTTAATGCTTACTCAAAGGTAAGCCATCAAAGCAGCCAGACAGGTGGGGGGCCACACAGAGGGGGGGCCGCGGGCCGCCAGTTGGACAGCACTGGTCTAGATATCTTCTGCACTCTATGGAAATAACTGTAACGCTTTAATAGTTTATGGGCTGTTATCCCACAAATTCCTTTTCGTAAACTTCCTGTGCTCTTTCTACCCCCACCCACCAAAATCGTTGCTGACCCACTCAGTCCCTTTCGATTCCTCCTGAATTGTTTCTCTTCTATTTTAGCCATTAGCAACTCTGCAGGGCCAATCTTCTTCATACTGCCAAACTTGTAAAAATAGGAATGGGCTGCACAAATCAATCTGTCAATAAAATACAGATTGCATTATAACTGGATATCAAGGGAAAACATAATGACCAAAGTAATTAGTGCCCCTAGTGATGACCCTCTTTAGCAGTAAAGGGGGGGAGGGCACTATTTTGGAGCAGATCTAATTTTTGTTAAATCTTATTTTTTTTTTTCTTTTTTGGCATTGCTGCTGTTCCTTTATGGACAGACATGCTAAAACCTGTCAAGATCCATTAAGACAAATGGGACATAACTGGGTATTTTAGTTGAACACTTCCTGAACTTAATGTAGTCAAGAATTCTCCACAGCTTATATACAGTACAGGTATAGGACCCGCTATCCAGAATGCTCGGGACCAAGGGTATTCCGGATAAGGGGTCTTTCCGTAATTTGGATCTCCATACCTTAAGTCTACTAAAAAATCAGTAAACAATTAATTAAACCCAATAGGATTGTTTTGCACCCAATAAGGATTATTTATATCTTAGTTGGGATCAATTACATGGTACTGTTTTATTACTACAGAGAAAAAGGTAATCAGTTTTAAAATTCTGAATTATTTGATTAATATGGAGTCTATGGGAGACAGGCTTTCTGTAATTCTTTCTGGATAATGGGTTTCCAGATAAGGGATCCCATACCTGTATTAACATAAGAGAAACTAACCTGTCTGAGATGCCATAGATAAAATCATTAAATTTGCCAACCAGGCCAAATGGGATATTTTTTTCCATGTACAGCCATTATTTCCCTAACAATCATTTACTATGGATTAGAAAAAAAAAAAAGAATAATACAGTTATCTATCAATTTATTGTTCAGAGACCTATATTAAGAACACATTTCCTGTAACATGCATCACCTCGAGACTGATCACTGTTAGACCAGAACATTTATTGTGTCTGAAAGTGAAGAATTTACAATAAAAGATAAGAGCGAGAAGAGGTACGGCTTGTGAGAATCAATATTTCTGTTGGAGAGAGAGAAGTATAAAAAGAAAAAAGCATAGGAAGAAAGGAAAACTACCAGCCATGGGACAGAGCACTATATATTATTGCCAATTTAACTGAACTAAAGGTAACTTTAAATCACCAATTCATTTATTTGTTGAGACAATATCATCCTATGACTTTTAGTTTGGATTTTTTTTTTTTATGAAAGGATATTTGGAGACCTTAAAAAGCAAAACGTACCAAGTGAAATGCTTTACTGCAATGCAGCAGAGGTTAGGTGCACAATATTACAGGGGTTTCCAACCTAATCAGGTAACAAGTCTCCATAAAAAACACCTGAATAACTCCAGCCGGAGCTTTACCAAACATGAGTAAACAGGCCTAGAAGTTCTAGGACAGCAACTGCCATTTTAGCTTGGTCTGATGTAACTTCCCTGCCTGCAGGCTGCTTCTTGGTAGCTCTGGGCTCACATTACAACAGGGAGGGGAGGAGGGAGGGGGAAAGGAGAGAGGAGCAAGCTAAGCTAATGCTCAAGCTCAAGAGGTTTGAGCTGAGAGAAGGAAGTCTGATATAGAAGTTCATATGTACAAAATAGGAGTAAAGAAATGCAGTTTCTTTTCACAGATGAGCAGCAGGACTGTAAGCGTTTATGGCTGAATTTACATAGACCTTTGTGATAGTTTGGCCTTTCCTTTTCCTTTAAAAGGTCAACTTGTTTTGTCCTTAAACCATAAACAAATAAATGTTACAGTCCCACTTACATGAAAAGAACAAAGTATATGTATAGTCTCCTTAAAGTGCTCCTTAATTCATCTGAAGTCAATAAACAATTTATTTTGTAGGTTTAGATTAGTGAAAACAGCTTAGACATGGAAAACAAATATATAAAAAATAAAATAATTATAAATTTCTATTTTACTTGAAAAAATTATGCAGAATGCCTAATTAATGGATTCTGTCTTAAGGTGCCCCTACATGGACCGGACCCAAAAGCTATCAGACCCATCAGCCCATGGTCTGAGCGGATGTTTACTGAATTGTACTAATACAGGTATAGGACCTGTTATCCAGAATGCTCGGGACCTGGTGTTTTCTGGATAAGGGATCTTTCCATAATTTAGATCTCCATACCTTAAGTCTACTAAAAGATTATTTAAACATTAAATAAACCCAATAGGGCTGTTTTGCCTCCAATAAGGATTAATTATATCTTAGTTGGGATCAAGTACAGGTACTGTTTTATTATAACAGAGAAAAGGGAATCATTTAACCATGAAATAAACCCAATAGGGCTGTTCTGCCCCCAATGAGGGGTAATTATATCTTAGTTGGGATCAAGTACAGGTACTGTTTTATTATAACAGAGAAAAGGGAATCATTTAACCATGAAATAAACCCAATAGGGCTGTTCTGCCCCCAATAAGGGGTAATTATATCTTAGTTGGGATCAAGTACAAGGTACTGTTTTATTATTACAGAGAAAAGGGAATCATTTAACCATGAAATAAACCCAATAAGGCTGTTCTGCCCCCAATAAGGGGTAATTATATCTTAGTTGGGATCAAGTACAGGTACTGTTTTATTATTACAGAGAAAAGGGAATCATTTAACCATGAAATAAACCCAATAGGGCTGTTCTGCCCCAATAAGGGGTAATTATATCTTAGTTGGGATCAAGTACAGGTACTGTTTTATTATTACAGAGAAAAGGGAATCATTTAACCATTAAATAAACCCAATAGGGCTGTTCTGCCCCCAATAAGGGGTAATTATATCTTAGTTGGGATCAAGTACCAGGTACTGTTTTAGTATTACAGAGAAAAAGGAAATCAGTTTTAAAAATTAGAATTATTTGCTTATAATAAGAGTCTATGGGGGACAGCCTTTCCGTAATTCAGAACTTTCTGCATAATGGGTTTCCGGATAACGGAAAAATATATACTAATGTAAAATCTATGTTTTATAAGCTTGTCCTCAAGGGCAGTTACTCAAACAAACCCCACAGAACCAGGGGGTCATCAATGAGATTATTACAGGCGCCAATTAAGTTATTACAGCTTTGCAGAAGTAACAGCAAACATAGGATGGGGGGGGGGGTTGGTTCTCTTTAACCATTACCTACAACTGCAGATACCTTTTATAGATGTACATTTTAACCTAGATATGTTGTACCATTTCTTGGGAAAGACAATAGCAGGATAAAAATAATTTCCTGCTGGTCAGTTTATATGAATATATTAAAAACATGACACTAGCGGAAGATTTGGATTCCAGCTGAGCTCTGTGCAGAAATAGTTCATGGCTCTATACAAAGTCAGATTATTACAGAGAAAAGGGAATCATTTAACCATTAAATAAACCCAATAGGGCTGTTCTGCCCCCAATAAGGGGTAATTATATCTTAGTTTGGATCAAGTACAAGGTACTGTTTTATTATTATTGTTTATTGTAATATTTTAAAAAATGAATTACCGTATATACTCGAGTATAAGCCGAGTTTTTCAGCCCTAAAAATGTGCTTAAAAAGTGACCCTCGGCTTAAACTCGGGTATATATTTCACTCAAACTTGCAAAGCTTCCTTCCGCGATTTCTACTAACCCACCCGTCCGACTCCATTGTGCGGCGCCCGCCTCCGCCAGAGCCCAAACGTTGAAAGTCACATGAGGTCACGTACCCCGCATGCGTGATATTCCTTCGCCCCGTAACGTCTCACTGCCCGGGAAATGAACTGCAGTGCCCGCCCTCTCGGCCACTAGCCTGTAACTGAGTTGATCGGCAGTTCACTGCATGCCCTTTCTCGGCCCTCTAGGCTTCGGTAAAATAAAGACCTGTAGAATAAAAGTCTGCTGCCACAGCAAGGTGGCTGACCAATAGGGCCCGCGGCTTAGCGTGACGCAACCGAGAGGCGTCTTGGCCACTAGATGGCGCTGAACTGTAAGCGCGTAGTAAACGTAGTCAGCAAATATGGGCATTGTAGCTCGAAGATCGCTTGCCATGAAGTGGAACGATAGTTGTGGGGTGAGTGTAGGATTGACAGGCACACGCTCTTTACGGCTGTGGGAATGTACCCTGGTGTTACAGCTAGCCGTTAAGGGATGCGTTGCCCTCAAATTCGTCGTTGTACATACTTTATTCTAATGCAGAATCGTGTGTGCTAAGGGTTTGCTCAAATGTTTGTGGTAAGTGAGACATGTTTATTAGGTGCTGATTAGCAGAATCCATAACAAGATGTTCCTGGGCCTCCATCAAAAAACGTCCAGAATGTGATTTGTTTTTACCTATAAACATATATATTGAAATTGCTATTTATGTAGGTCCCCTAAACTCCTGCCTCCACCTGGGTTCCACACTTCCAATAGCAAAGATGGAGATAGTGACAAATGCTACATGTAGGGTATCTAGGCTCATTCAAATATGTCCTCTCATCTGTATTTATCAATTTATATATATATAGAATAATTTTGTATTCATTGAAGTGACATCCAGAGCAGCAATTTACTGTACTTAAAGAATACAGAAATGCCATATTTATTAATGGGATTAAAGATTTTGTATACCGGTATATGGATGCTTTTCATGCTGCACCATTGAGGGGCTTATACTCGAGTCAATAAGTTTTTCCAGTTTTTTTTTAGTTAAAATTAGGTACCTCGGCTTATATTCGGATCGGCTTATACTCGAGTATATACGGTACAGAATTAAAATGAAGTCTACAGGAGATGTCCTTCCTGTGATTTTGAGCTTTCTGGATAACAGGTTTGCAGGTAACAGACCTTATAACTGCACTAAGGTATCATGCTGACTTGTACTTATTATTATTAAGTCAATGATGTTCAAGCATTTTCTTTTTATTTTAATAGGCATTTGAAGTAAATGAAAGCCCAAACTTACACAGCCTGCTAGAGACATGCAAAGCAGTGCAAGATAAATAAAGATAGAGATAAATAAAAGAAAATGAGGTATCATTCCAATCCCTGAATATTTTATTAGAGCCGCCGTGTCTGAAGAATCTCTAAGTGCTATAAACTCATTAGAGTTAACATAGAACCTTTCCCCCACTATATTGTGTGAATGATCCTTAAAGTTTCTGTATGGCCATTCTCTGCGCTATTAAATGCCTCTCAATCGCTATCATTTACTCTGTTTCCTCCTCCACTTCTCTGATTAGACACCTCCAATACGTCTCCCGCTCATCAGGTGAACATTCTGCAGTTTATTAAATGCACCTATTTGAAATCTTAATTAGGCTTCTTGAACCTGATCAGTAAAAAAAAAAAAAAGAAAAAAAGAAGAAAAAAAAAAAACACTTGGCTTTAATTCAGTAGAAGTAAAAGGAGGGAGACTGCGTTTAAGATAACCTTTAATATGTTATAGAAAGTCATGTTCTTAGCACTTTTCTGCTGGTGTTTTTTTTTTTTTTTTTTAGTTAGGATACAATTTTTTTTCTTGTTTTTCTACCCATTGGGTAATATCTAGATTGTAAGCTCTACGGGGCAGGGACCTCCATCCTCGTGTCTTTGACTCTTATCTTATTGCAATTGTATCTTTTATTTATTTGTGCTTATTGTAATACTTTGTATTTATCTATTATCTTAATACCCCCTGTTTGTATTAATGTATTCTACTGTACAGCAGTATTTGATTAAAATGGAGTCTATGGGAGACCATAATTTGGAGCTTTCTGGATAACAGGTTTCCGGGTTAATGGATCCCATACTTGTATAACTGACCCCTGATAAAACTAACCAGTGTTAGTGTTAATGTAAGTTTTATTGGCTCAGGGGCTAATGTCAATGATGGAAAGTCTCTGTAAAGTGCTGTGGAATATGCCGGCGCAACATAAAAAGGAATGCTTCTGACCTGCAACTCCCTGCATCCCACAGCAGGAAGGAGGTCCATTGCCCATCCTTACTCTAACAAAATAGAAACCCAAAATACAGGAAACCGTAACAGGAGCAAGTAACAAAAATTGACAGTTTTCTTTTCCTTAAAAATACCTTGTCTGTACAGTATAGGCGAGCCTGCCCAGATCAATACTCTAGTTCTGCTTATAGTGAACCACAGTGGCAAGGCTCCCCAAGCGTAAAGTCATTAGATTAGAGTCATAACCTAAAATTAAATTAGAAAAGATTTTTCTTTTTTTTTAATAACTATTTTTGTGATTATAAACCTCCCTCTTCACTGTCGGTCAAGCTCCATAATTAAAAATGTTGGCTGAAAAAAATAAGTTTTGTTATTACTCTCATAAATCACTTCCCCATCATCACACTCGGAGAAAATTCACTTTTCTTAGAAAAAAATAAATAAAAAATATCTAGTTGTTAATGATGTATGACAACAAACATGGCATCAATATTCATTAACATGATCCTGAAGATGTAAGTGGTAAAACACTACTAAAGCAATTTATTTTATTCACATGGGTTTAAGGTTTTCAGGTTTTGCAGCAACAAAAACGATGACACTTAAAAACAAATAAAATTAACCCATTATTCAGCATTAGATATCTGGATTATAATTATTTATAGGTGAATCTATTGCCTTGTAAACCTTGATAATGTCCTGCAGCTTCTGAAATGATTACCCTTAACTACTATTCCCCATATTATATAAGGTACAAGGAGTTTCTGATGCAGGGAAAACAATAGAAAAAGCAGGCACTATATGTTTGTAAGACTTTTGGTACCCTAAAATATCTTGTCATAAAACTACAAAAATTACTAAAAGCTAGATGTTAGCAGGCATATGTAAGCCCAATCTCAAGGGCCAAATTTGCCTGTAAAATGCAGTAGAGGGACTAGAAAAGGATAATAGATGAAAAGAGATGGTGCCTATAGTAGCAGTGGGGGGATACTAACCTCTGGGAAGGGACTGTGGCTGTGGGATAGCAGGTATAGTAGGGAGAGATGGTGCCTATAGTAGCAGTGGGGGGATAATAGCCTCTGGGAAGGGACTGGGGCTGTGGGATAGCACGTATAGTAGGGAGAGATGGCGCCTATAGTAGCAGTGGGGGGATAATAGCATCTGGGAAGGGACTGGGGCTGTGGGATAGCAGGTACAGTAGGGAGAGATGGTGCCTATAGTAGCAGTAGGATAATAGCCTCTGGGAAGGGACTGTGGCTGTGGGATAGCAGGTATAGTAGGGAGAGATGGTGCCTATAGTAGCAGTGGGATAATAGCCTCTGGGAAGGGACTGTGGCTATGGGATGGCAGGTATAGTAGGGAGAGATGGTGCCTATAGTAGCAGTGGGATAATAGCCTCTGGGAAGGGACTGTGGCTGTGGGATAGCAGGTATAATAGGGAGAGATGGTGCCTATAAAAATAAAAATATAGAAGTATACAGGATTCCTTAGACTGAGAGTAAACCATTCAAGCCTTCCCACAACTTGCTCCATGTAGATGTAATGGACACTTTTTTGAAACCCATGCTTCATTGATTTGGAATTCAAAATACTTTCAGATTGGACTCACTATGTAAGAAAGAGGAAAACACAAACCAGTTTCTTTACATGATTCCAATGATGACACTATTTGAAATAATTTTATCTTGTAAATTGCTAGAGAGCAGCCACATGCCCTGTTTCATTCCGGACACTCTACTCTGTGTATACTGTCAGATCTTTACTATACTCACAATGATTGTTATTTAAATAGCAGCAGCAAGTTACTCTGTACAATGATAGGAGACATACAAAAACATTTACAAACAAGAGAATCCAAATTAATCTGGAAGACGGAAGGGACTGAAACATTTTGGAAACATACCAACAGTTAATTTCTACATGACCTACATAGAGTGTGGGAGTCAGTGGGATATCACATGCAAAGAGATTCTGCCTCTGCATAAATATACTGAATATTGGATTATCTGTAACACACTCATTTAGCTATATCATACACCAAAACAAGGAGCTAAAGCATGCTATGTGCCTCCCTAATGTAATGATGCCTTAAATCATTAGTTAGAATAAGAATGTGAATTGAATATTGCCTACCTTGGAGATATCACATAACATTATGGATTCTATTTTTGCAGTGCATGAAGTCAAATGCTTTAAACATGATTTACAAGGAAAAGCAGCTCTATAACAACAAAATAAACTGCTAAATCCACATATTTCATGGAATCAGACATCCTAACGAATACAAAATTGCCTTGTTTGTTGTTATAGTTGCTTTGTAATATTTGCAGAAATAAATGACAATTTACAGTACAGAAACCACAGTGTACTTAAAAAATAGAAACAAAGCACCCAGTTGGCATTAATACAGAGCGAGTACAAATACATGATAAGGTATATTTATTTCATACAATACTGGACTCAATACTGGAAACTGCAAATGCCAGCTGCCAAACGCACAAGGGATACTGACTTGTTGCAGCTTTTCCCAGTGTTGGCAACACTTTAAAGCACAATTAAGTTTCACCCATATTTTTTTAAACCCTTGCCCAACCATTCCTTGGTTCCTTCCTACATGGTAAAGAACGGTTGCCCTCAATATTTCAGGCAATGATGTCCCACCGTTACTTACTTGTTCTGCATCATGTTCATGATAACCCAGTCGGAAGGGTAAACGTTTTTTCCAATGAGGTTCTTGAACATAATAAATGTCTCCATCAAAAAGTCCTAAAACCCAGAGAAAATAATTAGTGCCATGAAATGATGGCTTAGTGGCACATTTTGACAAAAAGAGTATTCTGTAGGCTGCCAGTCCACATAGGGGCTACCAAATAGCCAACTATAGCTCTTACTTGGCACCCTTAGAACTGTTTTCATGCTTGTGTTGCTGCCCTACATTTTGCCAATTTGAATATGGCTCATGTGTATAAAAGGGTGGGGACCCCTGGTATAGATGATCAGCTGGTGACACAGCACTGATACACAGAAGCCTTTGCACAGGGCATCTCATTGCACAACAATCCTTTGTTGGGTTTGGATAGCCTGTTATCTTCACAACTGAAGAACCATTCCAGAGCTATTCAAATAAAGTGTTATGGAATTTGTAAAAACACTATCTAGATTAGGGGGAAACTTCACAGATTGGGAATCACAATGTAGGGCCATACCACATCCATGGCTGCTTAGAATGGTACATATTTTTTTAGGTTTGTGGTTATCATATATTCTTTTACATACTTTTGATCATCTTTATATTGTCTGCCCTTGCAACTTTCCAGTTACTCAATATTCACTATTTAGTTACTGATGTGATTCCAACCACATTAAATACATAAATATTTAGCAGACATGAAGGAGTTCAGTGTGGCTTTCTATGGATACAACATATATCTCCGTTGGACATCTACTACCAGATTATGTACCTGGTTTCCAGAGCACATGCATTTATTGGTACAAAGGCCCAAATTATTGTGTGCCATACAATGTCAGTGGGCAAATTGGCCCATGGGTAAAACTGATCAATCAGTCAGCGATTGTTTTTTTTTTTCAACCAGCTGCAGGTTAAGCAGCCAAAGCAGAAATGTGATTGGTTACTGCCCAGGTGCAAATTTGCCCAGTGTTTATAAATGAGCCTGTGTACAAGTTCTATAATCTAAGCACACTATTTTCTTTTGAAGGGGCTGAATGATGTCCTCCTACCAATAAGATTTTAGTAAAGAAATATCAATAAAGTTTGTGCTTCAGCAGGTATTCTGCAACTGATATGACTTCTGTACCACTTACCACAACATCGGTCCTCATTTTTCCAAACGTCTTTATAAGATGCCCATAGTGGTAATCTTCCATTTGCCTTAAAATTCCAGTCATTGAAGCAACAAAGTTACCCTAAAAGACAGGAAAAATATTTTTACTTATACTCATCTGAAAATCATGGCTTACTGTTTAAGAGAGGCAGACTAAAGGCAACAAAATAGTATATAAACATTGGGATTTATAAGAATGCTTGAAAATAATGACAAAGTATATAGAACAACAGGTGCAGGGTGGGGAAATCGACAAGATATTATAATAAATGAAACTTCAAAGACCTGAATGTATTTCTACACAACAGTTCCCAGCACAGAATTATATTTGCTGATTTTTCTTTTATTTCATTCTTACAAAAATGTCCTTGCTCTTGTGTCAAAGGAAACACATGGCTTGTTCCAACAGTGTTGACAGCAGCGGTTATTCAAACACAAGCACAACAGACCTTATACATTTACTTCTGAAAACCTAAGAAGCACTAGATGACCTTGTGGCCTAAAGACAGCCATACACGGGACAACCAGGCAAAGTATCCAAGAGTTTGGGCCAATGGGACAAATGGACATATTTCGTATGAGGGGCCACAAATAGCATGGCTGCCTTACTAATGTTATACATATTTGGACCAGAACAGCAAGCTAAGGCTCATTTTTGCTTCCTTATGTGCAGATGCACCACACATAAAATTGTATGTGCCAAGGCACTACATTAGTTGAAGACATGCCCAGTCGACATGGATATTGGTTGGGATCGTCATGCAACCATCAGTACATGTATAGCTAGTTTAAAACCAACCTCTTGATAGTGGTGAGTATATTTTACTGCCTCTAAAAACATAGAACATAAAGAACTCCTGACGCTTCATGCAATCATGCTCATGTCTTGATGCATGGGAATACCATGTGAAAGGGCACAGAAGACCTCTGGTGTTTGTGTCTATATCCCTGTTTTGATCGGATTCCTGTTGCTTTTATTTCAGTTTGCCCCTTCAACTGACTCTTCTAGCCTCTGCCCACGGCTATATCATGCTGCCCACATCAACTTGTCTGTCCTCTGGATTTTTTTTCTCTTGCATATTTCTTTATTCCTCCTTTAGTTTCTTCCTTTCTGGCCTGGCAGCTTACAATTTGTGCCCTAGTGTCTTGTCCTGAAATGGTTCTCTCTGTCACTTTTGTCACTCTACATCAGAGAGCACCCTGTTTTAGGGTAGTGACTTCCCAAGACATGATAAAACCCTGGGTTTTCTTATAATCTACAAGTACAGGTAAGGGATCCGTTAACCATAAACCTAATTTTCAGCAAGCTCCATATTACGGAAGGCCATCTCCCACAGATTTTAATAAAATAATTCAAAACATATTTCAATTTTCTTTGTAACAATAAAACAGAATCTTACACTTGAACCCAACAAAGATGTAATTAATCCTTATTTTAGGCAAAACAATCCTATTGGGTTTATTTAATGTTTAAATGATATATTGGTACACTTAAGGTATGGAGATCCAAATTATGGAAAGACCCCTTATCTGGAAAACTCCAGATCCCAAGCATTTTAGATAACAGGTCCCATACCTGTACAGATATCATTAATCAATATTAACAATGTACTGTCCTATAAAAGCTCACTGAGAAAGGCAAAGGCATCCCGAGAACCAGTACTGCCCTTTACGGATTATAAAGGAGCAATCTGCCCACCATTTTGGCCAAACTAAATGAGCCATCATGTATGAACAGTTTAAGGCTGCCAGTATGCTATTACAGGTATGGGACCTCTTATCCAGAATGCGTGGGACCTGGAGTTTTCCAGATAAGGGGTCCTTCCTTATTTGGGATGAAGTACAAGGTACTGTTTAATTATTAAGAGAAAAAGGAAATCATTTTTAAAATTTAGCATTTTTTTATGAAAATGAAGTCTATGGGAGATGGCTCTCCTGTAATTCTGAGCTTCCTAAATAACAAGTTTCCAGATAATGGATCCCATACCTGTACTTCTAAAAGAGCAGCAATAGACAAAGGTGCTATCCACAATGTGGGTGTTTCCCCTTTGCAAATGGCGATTTCAGGCTGGCGGAAATCAATAATGTAATTACTAATAATCACTGGGAATCTTCAGAATGCAGACAAAAGAACTGTTAACACCTTAATGTTTCCTGTACTTTTACTACACAGGCTATTTCAAGAGGACACCAAGATATTGGTTTACTTATTAAAAGCATTATGAACAGTGACACGGGCAATTTACAGAAAATACATGTTTTATAGACGAGATAAAGCAGGACATTCATCTTCATCATGAGCCCAACAAACGCTTGCATTCCGCACATTTAGGCTGGAACATTAAGCCTACCCTAATAAATACATATACTGTATTCTATCCGTCACTGGCTGGCAAAATGCATTAGCCTGCATTGCAAGTCATGTCTGATTGCCATAATCATCAATCAAAACATGTTACAAAGGTTAAGGCAAAACTGCAAAATACATCAGAAACAGGCGGAGAAATCATTCGGTATGCATGTCATTTGGGTCCCGAGTAGCATAAAAACCCATTTCTGCTAACAGGCTTTTCATAGAATCTGAAGGAACATTATGCTCAAGTACTCTCCACTGGTCAGCGCGCAACAGATTAGAATCAGAGTTATTATTCTGCCATATCAGAGGCTGAGCAGCATTTAAAGTGATTTTGACACGGCTTCCTTATGTTTTCAACAACAGGCTATCAATCTGCATTACTATGTGAAGAAGTGGTTGTTTTAAATGTTACTACGCCAATGCCTGGCTTTTCACAGCATTCTCTCATGTCCGCTATTTCGCTGGCACTTGACCTCGTAAGGGTTAAAGCAAAACGGACAATTACTAACATGAAAACCGCACAGAAGAACCAGCACTGGCTGGTCCATCTATAAAGCATCAGATACAAAACAGAAGTATGGGTATGTATATAAGTATAGGTACCTGGATACCACAAAACTCTTAACTATGGAAAGTCCGTCTCCCATAGACTCCATTTTAATCAAATAATTCTAATTTTAAAAAATGATTTCCTTTTTCTCTGTAATAATAAAACAGTACCTTACACTTGATCCCAAGTCAGATATAACTAATCCTTATTGGAGGCAAAACAATCGATTTAATGTTTATAATAAATAGTAGACATCACCCAGGAATTCAGCGATGACATAGAAAGGGATGAAGTCGCAGGGCTAGTGATCTTATCCAGTTTAATGCACACAAAGCATTTTGTCTATTACTGTCCTCCAGTGGACAAAACAACCCAGTAAGACTGTCACTACTCTTAATACTATTCAATATAAAGTACTCCCTCTGACACATGGAGCAGTTACATATGGACTTTAGTGCCAAAACCTCATCACAGCTATGTGCACATCCAATAGGATGCCATTTCTTCAATAGTACAGGTGTGGCTTCTATTATCCGGAATGCTTCCGACCTGGTTTTTTTCACAGAAATGATCACCACACGTTAACAGAGAAGGAAAGGCTTAGTCACTGGGGGTGCCAAAATGTTAGGCCCCGGGATTCAGAAGACAGAAGGAAGAGAAAACACTTACTGCAGGTACCCCGGGCTGGTGCGGTTTTCTTCTCACAGGAGCACCAACCCGGGGTAAAAGGTAAGTGATTAAAGTCACTGGGGGTGGCAAAATGTTAGGTACCACACCTAAAGGTGGCCGTACACACTAAGAGCTGCTCGCTTGGCGAGGTCGCCAAGCGAGCGGATCTTCTCCCAAAATCCCCACCTACGGGTGGGCGATACCGGGCTAATTCTGTCGTTTGGCCAGATCGAGATCTGCCCGATTTCAGGCCAGATGTCAGTCGGCCAGACCCATGGTTAGTGCCCATACACGGGCCGATAAGCTGCCGAATCGGTCTAAGGGACCAATATCGACAGCTAGAACTGGCCCGTGTATGGCCACCTTAACAATTGGCACCCCCCAGTGACTAGTTTTTCTACCAATACAGATTCATGCAGCTTAGTTGGGATCAAGTACAAGATACAGTTTATTATTAATATTATAGAGAAAAAGAAAATCATTTTTTAAAAATCTGAATTATTTGCTTAAAATGTACTCTACAGGTAATGGCCTTCTGTAAATGTGTAGCTTTGTGGATAACTGGATAAGAGATCCCATACCTGTACTAGCAGAGGTAACAAGTGGGCAGGAGTGCTGCTGTGTTAATGCCGGGAACTTAACAGCTTATTCTTCTAGAAAAGTTACAGAAATTATATTATGCAAAAGTCAGACAAAAAAAAAGTTTAAAGTTTGGTTGTAATTAGAATTACCCTTTTAATGGTGCAAATGCCTTCTGTAAAGGAGGCATAAAAAAAAGATTAACCTCACAATCAGCACAATCCAAATCTAACAGAAGCTAGTCTTTGAATATTTAAATTGAGGATTTTAGGAATTTGCATGAGCTCTTATGTTAAGAAGCAAAGATTTACTTACTAATTGTACACACGGCTATAATGCTGCAATAAAACATGGCTTTCAATGAGCAAATGCAGACCATGAATAATGAATTACAGTTTAGAATATGTGAAATAGTAATTAAAACATAAGGAGATGCCATGCATGGTCAGAGTAAGCAATGGCTGTAACGACATAAGGATTTTGAATTTGCTCTTTGTATTCATCCACCCAAGGAAAATTCTTATGTTACAGAGAGTCATAAAATGGTACAGTATAGGCGCCATAGGGTTAATATATCCCCACTAAGGCAAGAATCTGTTGCCGATTTAAGCTGCTATATGGAATTATTTTATAACATTTATAGGGTATTTGGTTCCCTTTTAAACTAAACCCTAAACATGAATATAGCTAGAAATGCCATACACTGAACTTATTAGAGGTTTAGCATCTCTATTGCAGCAATGATCCAGGTTTCAAAGTTGTGCACAGGAGCTCCCCATCTTGGATTTTGTTAGGAGTTAGTCAGTGACACTGCACATGCTCAGTGGGCTCTGGGCAGCTGCTGAGAAGCTAAGCTTAGGGGTTGTTGCAAATTGTCAAACAGAACATGAATTTTGACTGTAACAGAAGCTGATGCTACAGGGTTAACTGTTAAATTTTGATACCAAATTGCACTTGTTTCTGAGCTGCCATGTAATGAAAATTGGAATTAATTACTAATCAGCCTTATATTGTGACTTTCATTCTATATATACAGTATGTTGTGAGTCAGTCCCTAAGCTCAGGTAAGTGACAGCAGCACAGAGAGCAGTGCAGTGAATCAGCAGAAAATAACATGGGGAGGTACTGGGGGCACAGATCTTCCCTGCTAAAGGGCTGGTGTTGCCTTAGGCTGGTACAGAAGCCCAAAACATAATGTACAACATTTGTAGCCTACTACTTTAGTGAGGCAAAAACAGCACAGTTGGACACCACAGCTCAGAATAATGTTTGGAATTAGTGTATGCTCACTAAGGTTAGTGTATCACCATATGGAACACATAGAAGTGTTTGTTTAAAGGAGAACTAAACACTAAATTAATATGGCTAGAAATGCCATATTTTATACAATAAACTGACTGGACTGATTTAAAGTTTCAGCATCTCTATAGTAGTAATGATATAGGTCTTTACAGTTGTCACAGGAGCTCCCCATCTTGGATTCTGTTAGAACTGTCCGGGAAAGTGCACATGCTCAGAATGGTTTGGGCAGCTGTTGAGAAGCTGAGCTTAGGGGTCGTTGCAAATTATCAAGCAGAAAATCTGATTTGTCTGTCATATAAGCAGATTCTACAGGGTTAATTATTCAGTTCCGGTGCAGTTGCCCTGGTTTCAGATCTGTCATTTAATGTGAATCTGAATGAATTACTAATCAGCCTTTTACTGTTATATTTATATTCTCTATATACAGTATATTGTGAGTGGGTCCCTAAGCTCAGTAAGTGACAGCAGCACAGAGAAAGTGCAGGGAAGCAGCAGAAAGAAGCTCGGGACCTACTGGGACATCTTTGGGGGCACAGATCTTCCCTGCTAAAGGGCTGTTGTTGCCTTGGGCTGGTACAGAAACATAACATTTCTGCCTTACTTGTTTAGTTGGCTTTAGTTCTCCTTTAAGGCTATATAAATGTGCAAGGGGAGCATACAATAAACTCTCTGATGCATTATTCAGTGAGCCAATGATAAGTTGCTCTTGGACAGGAAATGCAATTGAGGATGTATACATTTTTATAATGTAGCACTGAAAATACTTTTTAATTTTTTTTTTACTTATTTGTGGCTTCTTTGAGTGCCAAAAGAGCCAATGTTTGCTGCTCTTTATTTAATAGTTCCTCCCAGCATAAGGGCATCCACTGAGAGTAGAGCAATGGAGGTTCTACCTTAAAGGGATACTGTCATGATTTTTATGGAGTACTTTTTATTTCTAAATTACACTGTTTACATAGCAAAACATTCACTCTACCATTTCAAATTTTATTCTTAAACCAACAAATGTATTTTTAGCTGTAATATTGGTGTGTAGGCGCCATCTCAGTGCATTGTGCCTGAGTCTGAGCTTTCAGAAGGAGCCAGCGCTACACATTAGAACTGCTTTCAGCTAACCTATTGTTTCTCCTACTCCCATGTAACTGGAGGAGTCCCAAGCCGGACTTGGATTTCTTACTATTGAGTGCTATTCTGATACCTACAGGGAGCTGTTATCTTGCTCCCTTCCTACTGTTCTCTTGATCGGCTGCTGGGGTGTAAGTGTAAGTGTGAAGTTGTGGATTTCTCCCCCTGAATCGTACTGGCTGATACATTAGATAGCTGGATGCGTTTTCAGCAAGTGAGAAAATAGAAAGCTAACTGTTATTATTTCTCAGTACAAAGTTGATCCGTTGAGTCTGGAAGGATTGTAACTGTGGTAAATCTCCAAACACAAAATATAGGTATATTGGACATCACAGAAGTGTGCAATGATCCCAGACATAAAATATAAGTATATTTCTAAATTACAAAGGAGGTATAATCACCCCAGACATTAAGAAATGACTGCAGAATTATCTACCATAGTGGCAATACCCTGCCTCCTTGGGACCTGAAGCAAGAAATTCTCTGCAAAGCATTACTTCCCATAGGTGTGGCAAGGAAGACATTTCCGTGCAATGTATTTAGTCCACAGCTATTTTCTTTATTGTTTCTTTGCAGTTGTTATGTGTGTTTGAGGTTCCGCTTTTTTGTTGCCCTGTTACTTATTGTCAATTTTTTAAATGGTTTAGGATCAGCAGATATGTCAAACACCTGCATTATGTGAAAAGCCAGCTCCTTAAACCAATGGGGACCATAAAATAAAGTGCATATAAATCAATGAAAATAACAATAAGGGTCTGATTGTCGAGGTGTCCTACATAGCACACCAACTGAACACAGACACAGATAAAGCTCTTCAGGAACAAGTCCATCAAACTGCCATACACACAAGGATCCAGCAGAAGACAGATGTCAGCGCCCCAGAGCATTAACTTTAACTACTGTGTTATGTTTGGAAAATCTGTTTTGGGCAAAACCACAGCATGGCACATAGCAAACTAACGGAAGGAAAATCTGTTTTGCATAATTCAGCACCATGACCTATTTACACCATGGGCTCGCTGTGCAGAAACATAAAAAGACTTGGGATATGGATTAAAATTCTGGGAAAAAAAGAAACCTTCTGAAGGTTTTCAAAGAAATATGATATACTGTACATGCACACGCCCCCTTACCTCTGATACACACACGCCCCCTTACCTCTGATACACACACGCCCCCTTACCTCTGATACACACACGCCCCCTTACCTCTGATACACACACGCCCCCTTACCTCTGATACACACACGCCCCCTTACCTCTGATACACACACGCCCCCTTACCTCTGATACACACACGCCCCCTTACCTCTGATACACACACGCCCCCTTACCTCTGATACACACACGCCCCCTTACCTCTGATACACACACGCCCCCTTACCTCTGATACACACACGCCCCCTTACCTCTGATACACACACGCCCCCTTACCTCTAACACACACACGCCCCCCTTACCTCTAACACACACACGCCCCCTTACCTCTAATATACACACGCCCCCTTACCTCTAACACACACACACGCCCCTTTACCTCTAACACACACACGCCCCCTTACCTCTAATATACACATGCCCCCTTACCTTTAATCTACCTTCTTCACAATTAACTTTCAGCACACTATAGAATATACTGTAGAATGTTATTCAGTTGATCTTAATTTTTTTATTGTGGTTGTGGATTAAGGGGGGGACCCTGTAATGTTCCCTGAATGGCCCCTGAATTCTCACTTTGCATGCACTGTGTTCACCTGGGAGACAGGGGCAGTTAGGGGAAAAAAGGGTAACTCCTGAAAATTTCGGGAGAGTTGACAAGGGGAAGGGAAATTAGCACTGAACAGTTAGATCACTATGTAAATGGCCGACATGTCTAGTTTCAGGCACCAAAAAACACACCTTTCACGCACACGTGTCACTGCTTGGGCCGGATTTGGCCAAGTGACTGGATTTTAGACTAAGTGCAATCACAACTGACCAGTCATTTTGCTCATCCAGGGGCTCACATAATAATTACCCTGGGTGCAGCCAGCTTCACATGAATGATCTGGAGCAGAGTAAACAGTATTACAACACTTTTGGGGAAGCTTTTTACATGGAAAAGAGATTATACGCTACATATGGCAATCATGGAGAGGCAGACATTCTGGGATTTACACCATATTTAGGACCAGAATAGAGACCTATTAATACATCGCTATAGCTAAACCTTTTATGTTTCTATTCTGTAAATGAAAGCTTAGAACAAGATGTAAACAGAAATTGCTAAAACAAACTACCTCTGTTATTATTTAAAGAATAGCAGAAGATTCAGCTTAATATATGCAAACAGTCGGCACGCTCCCTTATGGCCGAATGTGACGTGGCGGCTACAAACCCTGCCAGCTCCTTGTGCAGCATGCAATATAACAACAGAACATTTGCACCACAGGTCTGATGTTTCATTATTTTCAGAAGTAAAAAAAAAACCTGGGCAGCCAACCAAATACAGATACTGTTGCCAAACGTTACATTCTGATTGCTGCTTTATAGAAACCCCAAGCTGTCAGACAAAGGGTTAAACCGTGTGGTTGTTCTCTATGTAACCGGCGCAGAAAATGACAAGGTGCAAATGCTGCTGATTCCAGCCCATATCCACCTTAACTCTATTATGAACAGCACCATCCACCATCAGTAATTTAATACATACCATGTATATTGGTTGGCTTTGAAATATCCATCTACTGATGCTGGACAGAACAATATAAAAGTGGACATACCACATATGGGTCTCTGTTCAGTTGGATAGTATATAAACTGGGCAGTGTATGGCCCCCTTTACTCCATCTTGCCACAAACCAGTGGGCCGGTTAGAGCCAGAGGCAATAAAGCAGCAGCCCTAGGAGATAACAAGCAGGGGAAAGGCAAGGGCTCAAGCCCAAAACATACTGGCCAGGAAAGCGAAAATGCACGGCACAAACAATAGACTGATAGTACAGGTATGGGATTCCTTATCTGGAAACCCCTTATCCAGATTGATCCCAACTAAGATATAATTACCCCTTATTGGGGGCAGAACAGCCCTATTGGGTTTATTTAATGGTTAAATGATTCCCTTTTCTCTGTAATAATAAAACAGTACCTGTACTTGATCCCAACTAAGATATAATTACCCCTTATTGGGGGCAGAACAGCCCTATTGGGTTTATTTAATGGTTAAATGATTCCGTTTTCTCTGTAATAATAAAACAGTACCTGTACTTGAGCCCAACTAAGATATAATTACCCCTTATTGGGGGCAGAACAGCCCTATTGGGTTTATTTAATGGTTAAATGATTCCGTTTTCTCTGTAATAATAAAACAGTACCTGTACTTGAGTCCAACTAAGATATAATTATTCCTTATTGGGTTTATTTAATGGTTAAATGATTCCCTTTTCTCTGTAATAATAAAACAGTACCTGTACTTGATCCCAACTAAGATATAATTACCCCTTATTGGGGGCAGAACAGCCCTATTGGGTTTATTTAATGGTTAAATGATTCCCTTTTCTCTGTAATAATAAAACTACTGTACTTGATAAATAATCCTTATTTGAGGCAAAACAATATTATTGGGTTTATTTAATGTTTAAATGATATTTTGGAGATCCAAATTATGAAAAGATCCCTTACCAGAAAACCCCAGGTCCCGAGCATTCTGGATAATAGGTCCCATACCTGTATATACATTGCATTTGCAGGATAAAGGCTTGCAGAACATAAGGTGGCAGGAAGAACAAAGAAGGGGATTAAGGACTACGCTGGCTTGGGGCACAGACAGACATTAACTGGACTGGGCAGAGTAGTAGAGAAGGAAGAAGACCTGAGGACGGCTGCGTGTGACTAATAAATGTTTCATACAGATGGGGGGAAATGTGCTTATTTGCAGTCTTTCCAAGCAGGATTAGTGTCATCTGACAGCCTGTATCCTATGGATCAATGTAATCATTTTAGCCTGGCACATAGATCCCAAGGTCTCTGCAATATCATTTTAGCTAAGAAAAACAAACAAACAATCTAAAGGTGACCATATGCAGGCCAATAATAGCTGCTGACTCCACCCCTCCAGCCTTAGCTGGAGGGGCCCACATATGGACTGATCCGATCATTCTGCCTCGGGTCAAACGATTGGAGCACATTTACGGGATGCAGGCTGGCAGGACAAGGACCGCATCAACAAGCATTCCTCACCCTGACAGCATTTTTAAACCTGCCTGATTGGCATCTGGACATTTCAGCCAGATAGCAGTCAGTCAGGCCTGCCTGATGGCCCCATACACGGCCCGAAAAGCTGCGTCCGCCGGCAGCTTTTATTTGCCCTTGTATGGATTGGCACAAGTCTCTAACGTAATCTGATCATTTTTGTGGGAGTCAAATTACCGAATTAGCCCAATGTTTACTACCTCCATGGGCAAATCAGCAGATCTTAGAGTATTCGCAAGCTTAAGGATAAGAAATAAATAACCAATTAGTGCTTTGGAAATAAAGAAAACATCAGCTGTCAAAACACCTTGGCTTTAGACAGGGGACTTCCCATACCTCTTCTTGAGAAGCAGTGACAGTTGGATAGGTGCGATGGGACACATTATCCAGAATGCTCGGGACCTGGGGTTTTCCGGATATGGGATCTTTCCGTAATTTAGATCTCTGTAACTTAAGTCTGCTAAAATTAATTTAAATATTGTATAGACCCAATAGGGCTGTTCTGCCCCCAATAAGGATTAATTATATCTTAGTTGGGATTAAGTACAGGTACTGTTTTATTATTACAGAGAAAAGGGAATCATTTAACCATGAAATAAACCCAATAGGGCTGTTCTGCCCCCAATATGGGGTAATTATATCTTAGTTGGGATCAAGTACAGGTACTGTTTTATTATTATAGAGAAAAGGGAATCATTTAACCATTAAATAAACCCAATAGGGCTGTTCTGCCCCCAATAAGGGGTAATTATATCTTAGTTGGGATCAAGTACAAGGTACTGTTTTATTATTACAGAGAAAAAGGAAATCATTTTTAAAAATCAGAATTATTAGCTTATAATGGAGTCTATGGGAGATGGCCTTTCTGTAATTCGAGACTTTCTGGATAAGGGATCCCATACCTGCATTAGCTTTTATGTCAAAGACCCTGCCTTCAGACTAGTTCATATTCACATACTGTAAATGAGCTACATTAGCTAAGATAGAAATGCTGCAGTCATAAAACAGAACCTTATTTGTTATATATATTTTTTTTCATTTGTATCTCTGCTGCATAACATCCTTAATTACCTTACAAAGGTATTACTAATAAAGCACAGAATATAACAAACTGGTGCAGAGAGGGTTTTCTCAATTGTCGCCTTAGTGGAGATTCCCCCGTCGCCTTAGAGAACCTAACTATACAACTATTCCACTTTCAATAATTGTTGCCTGGCAACAAAGGGTGATGTTAAAAAGTCTGTGGCTCCCACCATTACTTTAAAGGGGACCTGTCACTCACACATAAAAAGCTGTATAAAGCTGTATGAAATCATCCATACCTGTTACAAATGTATTTAAAAATCTAAGCTGTCAATCATATATTGCCTGCCCCGCCTCTATGGCTGCGGCATAGAGGCGGGGCAGGCAATATATGATTGACAGCTCAGATTTTTAATTACAATTATTTTAACTTTCCATTCAGCACTTCCTGGATATCACCTAGATAGCGAATGCACAAGACTTTGGGGTGATACACAGTTTGCCTTAATAACAATGTACACAAAATGGCACCGGCCTGCTTGCTGTGACTGTAAATTCCAAAACTGAAGGGAAAAAAGATGAAATAACTTACATAGTGTAAGTAAAATGTATTTTGCTCAGCTAACATGATAGAAAAGGATTTGGAATAATTTCTTAGGGTGACAGGTCCCCTTTAACAACAGGACTGTTACAAAGTTCAACTGGGGAAACAAAATAATAATAAACTGGTAATTAGCCAGTCAAGTTCCAGAGAAGATTAAAAAAAATATCACAACTGCCAGACTGAATAGAGTGCAAATATATTGATATTATTTATTTACCTATATACATACACACACTGTTATATACAATTTTATTAAAAAAAGTAAACTGTAATAAGCAATGTTTTGACTTCCATTAACTGCTTACTATACTTGTCAATACAAACCGATAAGTCATTTATATAAGCAGAAACACAGTAATCAACATATATATTTGGCCACCCGAGTTCAAACATTAGACTCCTGGGCTAGTGATCAGGTCACTCAGTGGCCAGTCACTGGGCCAGCTGGGATGAGATATTAATGGGAAAGGAGACTGTTCTCTTGCAGTAAATGTGCCATTAGCTACCAGGTAAGACATGAGTCAATTTCTGCCTGTGCACTCTTACTGCTTATATACACTGAAACAGAGGTATGTTATTTGGAGACCTGTTATTCAGAAAGCTCTGGATTACAGAAAGGCCATTTCCCATAGAATCCATTATAAGCAAACAATTTACTTTTTTAAAAACGCTTTCCTTCTTTGTAGTAATAGTACCTTGTACTTAATCCCAGCTAAAATATGATTAATCCCTACTGAATGCAAAACAATCCTATTGGGTTTATTCAATGTAAAAATTATTTTGTCAGTAGACTTAAAGAGATACCGACACCAGAAAAAAAAACTTTTTTTACATCTACCATAACACTGTGTTTGCATGTTGTTTATAATTTTGCCATAAAAGTATTTCATCGATGCTTTTATATTACCTATCTGATCCCCCATGTTCCTTTATGAGGGGGCTGCCATGTTTGTCTGTTAGCATTAGAAGCTATAGTTGACAGGTTGAAAAGGGTTTAGGAACTTTAATTACTTACAAAAGCAGACTTATCAGTGAAGAAAGATCAATATGACCTATAGGTAACTTTAAGTGGACATTAATATTTTGAAAAGTAGTTTTTTAGTGTCAGTATCATTTCAATGTATGGAGATCCAAATTACGGAAAGATCCCTCATTCAGAAAACTCCAGGTCCAGAGAATTTTGGATAACACCTGTACAACATACTTTTTTATGAATATGCCCTAATAATACAGGTATGGGATCCATTATCCGGAAACCCATTATCCAGAACGTTCCAAATTACGGAAAGGCCACCTCCCATAGACTCCATTATAAGCAAATAATTGTAATATTTAAAAATGATTCCCTTTTTCTCTGTAATAATAAAGCAGTACCTGTACTTGATCCCAACTAAGATATAATTACCCCTTATTGGGGGCAGAACAGCCCTATTGGGTTTATTTAATGGTTAAATGATTCCCTTTTCTCTGTAATAATAAAACAGTACCTGTACTTGATCCCAACTAAGATATAATTACCCCTTATTGGGGGCAGAACAGCCCTATTGGGTTTATTTAATGGTTAAATGATTCCCTTTTCTCTGTAATAATAAAACAGTACCTGTACTTGATCCCAACTAAGATATAATTACCCCTTATTGGGGGCAGAACAGTCCTATTGGGTTTATTTCATGGTTAAATGATTCCCTTTTCTCTGTAATAATAAAACAGTATCTGTACTTGATCCCAACTAAGATATAATTACCCCTTATTGGGGGCAGAACAGCCCTATTGGGTTTATTTAATGGTTAAATGATTCCCTTTTCTCTGTAATAATAAAACAGTACTTTGTACTTGATCCCAACTAAGATATAATTAATCCTTTTGGGTTTATTTAATGTTTAAATTATTTTTTAGTAGACTTATGATATGGAGATTCAAACTATGTAAAGACCCCTTATCCGGAAAACCCCAGGTCCCGAGCATTCTGGATAACAGGTCCCTTACCTGTAATTACAAAATATCGACAAAAACAGTCTAATACTGAGATTGTAATCCTTCCAAAATGTAAATATTAAAGCATAAATGATAAACATAACCGGAACGTTAAAACCAGATAAAAGAAGGCAGATTTGGATAAATGAGACAATGAATGTTCACGTTAGTATGTTACAAGTAGCCAGAAGAAACAAGCACTATGTTTAAAATCTATCCAACTCGAGAGGGGAGGGGAAAAAAACACAAGGTGGCGCTCCTTCCCTTGGAATGGCTCTTGTGAAATCTCTATGGTTTCATGCAGTTTGAGCGCTGGCTTCGTGGAAGGAGCAGCTTTTGTGTTTGTGCTCTACCCAGACCTCCAGTTTTTTTTTTTTTTCCCTTTTTCAGAAGAAGAAGAAAAAAAGAAAAAGAAAAAAAATCTAAAACCAACAAGTTTTAATAAGCCAAGACAACTGCTTTGTGGTGCGAGCAGTGAAGTGCTGAGGAAGGCAAGGGGATTGCTGGCAATATCCTGCAGCAGATGCTGGACCACAGCGAATCGCACAGCACTAGGCTTGCAGGACTGCTCACACACAGACATGCAGCGCAAAGGAACTTTGCAGTCGCTGACTTATTTCTGAGGATCCGTAAGGTAAGTGGCGAGGGTGCAGGCTTGCTTGCCGACGTTCAGCCTCAGTGCTCGGAGCAGGGAATGTCTTCATCAGCCATGGGAGCATCTTACACGGGCTGACATTTCTATTCCCGGGCAGCAAGATGTTTATTGATAGCGTGCCGAGCAGGCGATAAGAGAGGGGGGCCAGCATGCTAATAACAGGCAGGGGGCTTTGCACATCTCTCATACAATCATTTGCTCCACTTCTTGGAATTAATATGATCTGCATATAAGATTCTGCATTTAAGATACTGCACGGTGGCTACCTTAATCCATTAAGCTGCTACTGGACAGCACTTCATGCTGCATGGGGATTTCAGCTCTTAAGGTATATCTGTCTCATTATCATAACTTTTACATGGCATTCAATGGCAATTTACACGAATGACTATGCTGAATCTAATAAGAACAAAATTGCTTTGATCTCTGTAAATCCACCTAGAAACGTCATGATAAATATTTCCAGTTCTATCCGTGCTGGACTGGAGGAACAGATAATAACAGGCTGCTCTATCCCGTGGGACCCCTGTGACCATTTAAACAAACCTACTTATTCATGCAGGAGGCAATGCCTCTCTCTATACCTGTCTGGTCATTAATGCTGTCCGGCTAACCTATTCCCGTCAGTATGAAATGAACTTATAGGGGCTGCTACTGGCTAGAACAATGCATTTAGCAGCTCAAATAAAATATTTAGAAGCAAATTAGTGGCTCAAAGCAAGTGCTTTATCAGAGAGCAAATCCCACAGGAACGGGGGGGGGTTGTTCCATCAATATCACCAGAATTGCAAATGACCCTTCTGCGTGTATATATACATATATATGTGTGTAAAATGGTTATAGAATGTAAATTTATGTGTGTCAAGTAAAACCAAGCATAGATAGTCGAGTATATATATTTATATTACACACACGCATGTGTGTCAGGTCAGATTGTGGCCACTGGATGAGGAGGGGGGGGGGGGGCAAACACCTGACATTCAGCACATGACCAGGCATCTTAAACAGGGTTCTGAACCATTTTGCCTATAGCCCAGTCTTATAGCACCCCCCTTTTCCAGTCACACAGGCATAGACTGTCCTGCCTAAGATTTCCATCTAAACCCACTGAGGTTTCACTACACTTGTATCCGCATTAAGAGGCTCTTTCCTCATTGAAATATTCATCTTCAGTGGATGTGCCGAATTGCTGAAAGCTGAATTAATGTATTACAAGATACCTGGATGGATAGGAACCTGCATGCATTGTTATTTTAAATAATCTCTATAAATCTGCATTGATCTGAGTTGCTAGTGAAACTATAAGGAGATGCAGGGGAATGCCCCTGGGAGCTATAGCCATACGCACATTTGGAGTTAATACATGGTACAAGGGTACATAGCTATATGCACATTTGGAGTTAATAGATGGTACAAGGGTACATAGCCATTTGCACATTTGGAGTTAATAGATGGTACAAGGGTACATAGCCATTTGCACATTTGGAGTTAATAGATGGTACAAGGGTACATAGCCATATGCACATTTGGAGTTAATAGATGGTACAAGGGTACATAGCCATACGCACATTTGGAGTTAATAGATGGTACAAGGGTACATAGCAATATGCACATTTGGAGTTAATAGATGGTACAAGGGTACATAGCAATATGCACATTTGGAGTTAATAGATGGTACAAGAGTACATAGCCATACAAGGGGACTTCTCTAATATGTTATTCATTGTATGTGATGCCTATAATAATGAAACCTTATTGAGCAGCATGGATTAAATGTGTTTGGGAAGGCAGAGCACTTGGCAGTGGTACAAACAAGCAGCACCTGGAGCTGGGGATGTGTGCGGCGTATCCGGTTTATGGGCAAGCATAACTTACGCTGCCATTTGCATTGTGACAGGTCATTGGGCTGAAGGAGATCTAGGATAATGACTGCCTCCCTAAACTTAGAGGGAAAGTCCCATCCCTAGATGTACTGCAGCAAGGTCACTGTGCTTAGGAATGTCAGCAAGGGCTATAGTACAGAATTGCCCCCCAAAACCGGAGAGATGATTATTCCCAGCGCCTGGATCACCACTGCAGATAGAATGGTTCTGGGACAGGGAGTCATGGCATAAACTGCAGTCGCCTGATGGGAACTACTGAGTCTGAATGGTAGCTCCTCGGGAGAAACCAGAAAAAATTCTTGGAAAGTACATGTCCTGCCAATATCTCTAATAATTTATAGCCATAAAATATAATTCTCTGTATAAGGCTGCCCATTCTCTATATATCTCTATCAGTGGCCCTATATAACCTTGTACCCCGGAAAGCCATGCAGAGGTAATGCAAAAGCAGCAGAAGGGCCATATGTAGACAGTATACCTCTTGTAAAAAGCAATATACAGACTAACAGATACTGCAGTAATGCTTCAGTTTAAATGACACAGGGAATAGGGTCACTAATGCACTGATTATATAAAACCAACTATCACTGGGTATATCATATATAGTATGGACAAACAACAAGCATACTAGAATCCATCACATACAGCTGTGGGCTCTCTTACTCGGAAACCCATTATCCAAAGAGCTAACCCTTCAACCACAAAGCCAATTTTCAGCAAATAATTCCAATTTTAAAAACAAAGAAAAGATTTCCTTTTTCTCTGCAATAATAAAACAGTAGTTTGTACTAGATGGCACCTAAACTGCATGAATCGATATGGCAAAGCAATCCTATTGGGTTTATTTCATGTTTAAATTAATTTTGGCAGACTTATGGTATAGTGATCCAAATAATGGAAAGATCCCTTATATGGAAAAGCACAGGATCCAAGCATTCCAGATATATCAATGTACTGGCCCTGCAATAAAAGATTAATAAAAAAAAATTCAAAGGAGAAGCTGCCGGTGAATGTAAAACTCTCAGATGGCAAAGATGAACACTAAAAGATTCCTATATATATATATTTTCCTGGAAAATAAGAAGGAATTTAATAAAAGTGTTGAGTTTGTTCTTGCTAGGGCAGGGATTCATAACTTATGGGTCAGGACCCACGCAGGCTACTTAGGTTGGGCCCCCGTGCCCCTCTTTAATATTTGAATTATTAGAAAAGACAATGGGACTTTTGCCATCAACATGGACTTATGCTAGTTTAGTAACATCCTTATTTAATGTTTAAATAATTTTTTAATAGACTTAAGGTATGGAGATCCAAAATACGGAAAGACGCTTTATCTGGAAAACCTCAGGTCCCGAGCATCCTGGATAACAGATCCCATACTTGTACTGAATCCTGGAGCTTTCTGGATAATGGAATAAAAGATCCTATAGCTAAATCAAGTTTACAAAGTTAACATCAATACACGGCATTTCCAGATAAGGGTATAGGATTACAGAAAGGCCATCTCCCATAGACCACGTTATAAGCAAATAATTCTAATTTTTAAAAATGATTTCCTTTTCCTCTGTAATAATAAAACAGTACATTGTACTTGATCCCAACTAAGATATAATTACCCCTTATTGGGGGCAGAACAGTCCTATTGGGTTTATTTAAAGGTTAAATGATTCCCTTTTCTCTGTAATAATAAAACAGTACCTTGTACTTGATCCCAACTAAGATATAATTACCCCTTATTGGGGGCAGAACAGCCCTATTGGGTTTATTTCATGGTTAAATGATTCCCTTTTCTCTGTAATAATAAAACAGTACCTGTACTTGATTCCAACTAAGATATAATTACCCCTAATTGGGGGCAGAACAGCCCTATTGGGTTTATTTAATGGTTAAATGATTCCATTTTCTCTGTAATAATAAAACAGTACCTGTACTTGATCCCAACTAAGATATAATTACCCCTTATTGGGGGCAGAACAGCCCTATTGGGTTTATTTAATGGTTAAATGATTCCCTTTTCTCTGTAATAATAAAACAGTACCTGTACTTGATCCCAACTAAGATATAATTAATCCTTATTGGAGGCAAAACAATCCTATTGGGTTTAAATGATGTTTAAATTATTTTTTAGTAAACTTGAGGTATGGAGAGCCAAATTATGGAAAGATCCCTTATCCAGAAAGCTCCAGGTCCCGAGCATTCTGGATAACAGGTCCTATACCTGTATAGTAATATAGTAATACAAATGTAAATGGCAGCTACTAATCTATTTGCAAAGCAAGGCTTTAGAGAATTCAGCAAGTAACCAAGTTAATGAACAATTAACCAAAGTGAGTACAGGCATGGGATCCAATATCCAGAAAGATTAAAAATACTTATTAAACCAAACACTTTTCAGTTTTGGACTGATTTGCCCTTTCTGTATAAAATACTAAAGCAGTACCCAAATACTTAATGGTAACTTAACCAACAGAAAACAATATAATCCTGTTGGGGTTTTTAATATTTAAAAGATTTTAGTAACCTTAATGGAAGTATGCCTTATTTAGAAAAATCCCAGGTCCCAGCAATTGTGGTGGGTTATGATACCTGTGTATCAATGGTGCCTATCCAGAGTGAGCCCTGGATAGGTGTGTAAAGTCTTAAAAAATACAGTAATTTACACACACATAAAGCCCACTTTCTTCAAAAAACAGAACTACGATAAGTTTATGCTAGGGTAATGTAGGCTACACATGGCCTATATGGCCAACTGATTCTTTACCAAACTTGCCCAATATTGGCCTGTGCTTGGACCACAAAAGTCCAACATTCTAAATGTAATCTGCTCAGGGTAGAAGGGATTATGTATGTAGGTAACTGAACAGAGCTAGTAAATGTACTGTGCCCTTTGTAGGTCTCCAATCGCCCTACAGTGAGGACATAGGTTATTTAGGCTCCTGTGTATTTCTTGTCCAACTGGCCAAAGATCCATTTGCTGAAGAGCTCGGTCCAAATGGATTATCTGGCTGTGTGTGCTTAGCATTACTGATACATAATATATTCCTACGAAGTTCCAAATTTGTAGGAAAAAATTAAATCAACAAAGGCTTATATTTGCCCAGCTTGCTTACTCAGCAGGGAGTATTTTAATTTTGCAACATGACAACACTATATAAATTAGGGAAACCTTTTGCCTTCAGTTTTGTTTTGTTTTTAAATGGCAAAAGTTGTAGTACAGGTATCAGACCCCTTATCCGGAAACCCATTATCCAGAAAGTTCTGAATTACAGAAGAGCCATCTCCCACAGACTCCATTTTAATCAAATAATTCACATTTTTAAAAATGGTTTCCTTTTTCTCTGTAATGATAAAACAGTACCTGTACTTGATCCCAACTAAGATATAATTACCCCTTATTGGGGGCAGAACAGTCCTATTGGGTTTATTTAATGGTTAAATGATTCCCTTTTCTCTGTAATAATAAAACAGTACCTGTACTTGATCCCAACTAAGATATAATTACCCCTTATTGGGGGCAGAACCGTCCTATTGGGTTTATTTATTGGTTAAATGATCCCCTTTACTCTGTAATAATAAAACAGTACCTGTACTTGATCCCAACTAAGATATAATTACCCCTTATTGGGAGCAGAACAGCCCTATTGGGTTTAATTACTGTTGAAATCATTCTTTTAGCAGACTTAAGGTAGGAGATATGAATTATGGAAAGATCCCTTATCCGGAAAACCCCAGGTCCCGAGCATTCTGGATAACAGGTCCCATGCCTGAACATTTGGGGGCTCCTGGATTAGACTGACAGTGTGAAATAATGAATAAAAGGCAGAAAAGGTGGTTTAAAAAAAAAAATACAACCATTTGATGTGTCAAAAGAAAAAAATTAGTGCTTTACCATTACTGAACAATTGCAAAAATATATTTATGTCCTCTTTTTTTTTTAAATGATAAGGCGATGAGCCTTTTTATAAAGGCTTTAAAGGCCTCCCGCCTTATCAGGAACCTTTTAACATGATTGATTTACCGACTGTCATGCTTTTTAATGTCACCTGTAAACAGCGCACAGCCTTCCATTAATCTGGCTGCTTGATAAGAGCTTTTCCTCTGTACTGTCATTCAACACAGCTTACTTCTCTAAAATCCCTCAAAATACCAATCCAAACAGATTTACAGCTGATAAAAGATATACCAGGCAAAATGAGACTTCCTTTCAGCTCACAATTCGCCGGCCCATTATTGTGGTGCTACTGTTAGATCTGGGACTTGAAAGACACCGATGAAAAGGGGCCAGTGTATATAAAGTTAAAATGTGCACAAATGTTAGATACGGAAACAACTAATTTGCTTCTGACTCTATAAACCAAAAAGCGGAAATCTAACAAGGAATGAAAAAGAGAAAGCACTTCTTAGCAACTTTCCCATATACATTAAATAAACATTTCCAATGGTGTTAAAGATATCTGTAAAGGTATCGGCTATTGAAAGCAGTATCACTCTGGCAGCTTCTATATGCTGCACCTCTGGTTCTGACTTCTGAAACAATGTAGTAGACACTAGCAGATTAACAGATTAATGCTGATTTAGACCATTGCCTCCCTATTTGTGTATGTTTATGGTGAGCTGTATTTAAGCCCCTACAGCGTCTAATGATACATGTATCACAAACTGTACAAAATACCTTAATATGCCTTGTTCTTTTCTAAAAACAATTACAATTGTAAGATACAAAAAAACAAACAAAAACACCTTGGGGAGAATAGGATTTGGGGATTAGCAAAGGCTATTTTAATAGCAATCACATTTGCAAATACCTTTAAAGGACCAGGATTGTTAAAAAGTTTTATATTTTATTTACATATCAAGAATGCTTAAGAGCTGGGGTTTTCTGTATAAGGGATATTTCCATAATTTGGATCTGCATCTGTAAAGGGGAACTCCACCCAAATACAAGTTAAAAATATGCAGCCTTTTCATTATTTTTAATGTAATAATATGATTTGGGACAGTTCCCTAAGCCCCGCCCCCTGTTCCCCTGCTGATCTGGCTGGCTACTTTGAGACTCAAATAAAATGTGCAATGCATTTGTGGGTTATGTAGTTCCTGCATGCTGTCTGTAAGCTGTGGAGAAGTTGTTACAGTCTGTAACATCAATGCTTAAGTCCCTCCTCCCCTGCCAGGATTTCAAATGATTCAGAAAGAGAACTGTTTTGCTGCTGGATTCCCATATATAAAATATTTATTCCTACTTTTTGAAGGAACAAATTACAGTGATAGGTATGTTAGGGGTTTCTGTGTTTTGTGGGGCTCTTTAGCAAATTTAGGTTTGGAAGCCCGCGTTCCCCTTTAAGCCTATTAAAGAAAATTAAACAGGAAATAAACCCGATAGGATTGTTTTGCCACCTATATGGATTCATGCAGCTTAGTTACTATCAAGCACAATCTTTTATTTTTACAGAGAAAAAGCAAATCACTTTTGAAACTTGGAATTATTTACTTCTGGGTCCCAGAAAACAGATCCTATACCTGTATGTGATTATCCAGCACCCAGAAATACACTATTTTCTTGCAACAAATGCTCTATCCTATAGGAGGCTTTCTGTCTGTACTGTAGCCCTGCTTACAATTTACAACATGCAAAACATTCCAAGTAGTAACAGCCATAAATCAGAAAGCCTTTGGATGCAAGCGTAAGTGCTATTCCCACAGAAATAAAGGTTAGAACTGTATAATCCCAGTGGGGGTTATTAAATTACAATGCAAAGTACATTTTCACCAACTAAAGCCACAAAACACTGATTTTTAATGCACAGAAAGAAATAAACATAAAGAACAGAGATCAGTCCACTGCCACTTTCACATGAAGGGCTATATTTTTCAGAGACATGTAACAAGATCCAGTAGGAAATAATAAATACAGGTATAGGATCCCTTATCCGGAAACCCATTATCCAGAAAGCTCCAAATTACAGAAAGCCCGTCTCCCATAGACTCCATTATAATCAAATAATTGAGAATTTTAAAACTGATTTCCTTTTTCTCTGTAATAATAAAACAGTACCTTGTAATTAATCCCAACTAAGATATAAATAATCCTCACTGGATGCAAAATAATCCTATTGGGTTTAAATATAGTTTTATTGATTTTTTAATAGACTTAAGGTATGGAGATCCAAATTACGGAAAGACCCCTTATCCGGAATACCCTTGGTCCCGAGCATTCTGGATAATGGATCCTATACCTGTATATAAGAAAAGGGGGTAAATGTTCAGTTTCTGTTTAATGATAATTCAACTGGACCTCTTTATCTATTGTGCTGTTCAATGGGGCCCAGGAAAGACCAGTCAGTGCCTGCCCTGTGGAGCTTGCAATCTATTTCCGTCCACTGTGATTTTCTAATGTATGCTTCCCTTAATCAAAGGGTTCCTCTGTGGAACCTCAAAACTTGCCACTATCCTTAAAGGTGTAGTTCCCTTTTAGTATGTTATAGAATGCCCTATTTCTACCAACTTTGCAATTGTTAATTCATTATTTATTAATTTTTTTATCGTTTTTGAATTATTTGCCTTTCTCTTCTGCCTCTTTCCAGTTTTCAAATGGGGGTCACTGACCCCAGCAGCCAAAAACTATTGCTCTGCAACACTACAACTTTATTATTATTGTTACTTTTTAATTACTTATCTTTCTCTGCAGGCCTTTTACTATTTATATCCCCCATCTCTTGTTTATACCACTGCCTGGTTGCTAGGGTAAATTAGACAGTAGCAACCAGATAGCTGCAAAAACACCAAATGGAGAGCTGCTGAACAAAATGCTAAATAACCGAAAAACCATAAAAAATATTGTCTCAGAATATCAATGTCTACATCATATTAAAAGTTAATTTAAATGTGAACTATCCTTTTAAAGAGGAAGGGCTATCAAGTGGATAATTGTAGAAGTACTGAATGATTAGGCCTGCCTGGGGGGGGGGGGGCTGGAGGAGGAGGAAGCTCTAAAACATAATGCATTGACACAGGAGGTTTAATCAATGACACCGTTTCTGTCTGCAGGAAACATGGTGAGCAAAGAAGGGGACAAATGTGTGCTGACATCCTCGGAAAGCGAAGTTGAACAAGCGGTTTCACTTGCCTTAGAGATGAAATATGCACTGGACCCCAACAGGCAGATTAAAAAAAGGAATAAAGCCCTCCAAGTGAGGTTTAAAGATATTTGTGAAGCTCAGAATGAACAGAGGGATAAACAGCTTTCTACGGTGCCGCAAACCGACAAGAAAGACAGCAAATCTCTTTCGTACAAAGCTTATCGTAAGTACATGACCGTGCCCGCTCGGAGGTCCATACCCAATGTAACCAAGAGCACAGGGGTCCAAACCTCGCCGGATCTAAAAAAACGCTACCAGACGTTTCCTCTGGATCGGAAAAAAGGAAATATTTTAAAAAATGCTACTGGAGTGGATCCGTTAAAAAACCAGAACAATGGATTTATAATTGACGCTAAGGATAAAAACTCAGGGGACACCATTCAGTGCAGCAGGGTCAACGAACAAGTGGTGGCAGACTTAATGATACACTCGAGTGAAGACATGGATGCCATTCATCCGCTTTCTACTAGTAACTGTTCAGATGCATGTAAAAGCACCGATTCGCACAGCTGTATCAATGAGTCCCCCACTCGCCAAAATCCAGCCAACGTTTCTTTGGAACAGGTCATCTGCCACGTGCATGACGCATCCAAATATGATAGAGGGCCGCTGGGGAACATACATTCTAACCAATCCGGACACATCAAAGTGCTTTTGAAAGAGGAAGCCACGATTCATTCGCCTACACTAAACCCAAACTTGACCGATCCCGAGGAATCCAATCCCGGAAATGATTCTGAACAGACAAGTACATCAGCGGAGGAAGAAACTAAAAGAACTGCCCATCTTAACGGCTTGCAAACGCAAGACGTACATGCGAAAGCCTGTACCGCCCAGGCGCAGTGCCAAGCGACGGAATGTAATAACGAACAGACCCTTCAGATCAATGTTTTACCTGCGGGAAAAAACGCACCTTGTCAGATAGCAGTTGCTTTGAGTGGTGAATGCCAACAAATTGTGCCTCACACTGAAGTAGTAGACTTAAAAGCACAGCTCCACACCATGGAGAATCTGATAAGTTCAAGCCAGGAAACCATAAAAGTGCTTTTGGGTGTTATTCAGGAGTTGGAGAAAGGAGAAGCGCACAGAGAGGGGTAAGTAAATACCGGCCATCGATTCGTAAACCTAATATTGGGGTTCCTAACTGCATCCCCCCTTCAATGAGGTTAAAACCAGTCACTGGAAAGATCTTGTTTCTCTTGAAGTGCTGGTCCTTCAGGTTAAAGTTTAGTTATGGAATTACCTAAACTAAGCAACGTTTCAATTAGTCTTCATTTTTTTTTTTTACAGTCTTTGAATTATTTGCCTTCTTCTGAGTCTTTCCTGTAATTAACCCCAGCAGCCGTGAGGCTAACATTTTATTATTACTTTTTAAATTACTTTTCTTTCTATTTAAGTCCTCTTTTATTCATATTCCAGATAGCTGGAAAATTCCAAACTAAATAGCAGCTGCACAAAAAGCTAAATAATTGAACAACTGCAAAAAATAAAAAACGGAGACCAATTGAAAATTGTCTCAGAACAGCACTCTCTACTTCAGGGATCCCCAACCTTTCTTACTCGCGAGCCACAGTCAAATGTAAAAAGACTTGGGGAGCAACACAAGCACCATAAAAGTTCATGGAGGAGCCAAATAAGGGCTAAGATTTGCTATTAGGCAGCCTCTATGCACACTATCAGCTTACAGGGGGCTTTATTTGGTAGGAAATCTTGTTTTTATTCAACCAAAACTTACCCCCAATTCAGGAATTAAAAACTAACTACCTGGTTTGGGGGCACTGAGAGCAACATCCAAAAGGTTGGGGAGCAACATGTTGCCCCTGAGCCACTGGTTGGGGATCACTGCTCTACATCATACTAAAAGTTAATGTAAAGGTGAACAACCCATTTAAGGCTTCTTAAATGCCCTTGGTACAGGCTTGTTGGTGTCCCAACCTCATCACTCATCATTTTTAGCTATTTATGTGAGCACTGAAATGATGTAAACTGCCAGATATGTAAAAAAGTGCATGAACAGCTTGAATTTTAAAGTTACAAATAAATAATGAAAAAATATATACAATTTTTTTTCCTTCCTGCTCCTTCGTGAAGTGATGAATTGTGGGGCTTAGAATCCCTCTGCCATTTATAGTGGCTGATGCACAGACTCACTGGGAAGGAGAGGGACTTCAAGTCCCACAATCCTTCAATCCGCTTTAAAAATGAAACAAGGTGATGGAGGAGTTGAGCCTAAGAGGGTGGCAGGGTAAATGTTTCTTACAAGTCAGACAGAGACTGGCAGGGTTTCCTTTCAGTCTTTTCAGTAATGTAGGTCTGCGAAACAAATAAAATATATAGTGCTTGTTCACCTTTTTGAAGGCAAAAACTAAAGGTCTATGTAAATACAGCCATGAGCCCTAAAGTAAGTCCTCTATCAAAAGAAACACAGGATTTCTTGTCTCTTTTTTTGTAAACCTGATGTTCAAGTGTCTGACTTCCTCTCTCAGAAACATACTTGATTCCAGTGGCCAGAGTCTGCACAATTCTCTCACCTCTCCTGCTCGCCCTTCCATCAGAATGCTAAGAACTCCCTACCCCTACCTTAGGAATGTATGATCTGAGCAATGACAGCTAGAGCTGCAGGCAGGAAGCTACTTAAAATGGCAGCTGCTGTCTTAAGCAAACAGAGAAAGCTTCTAAAACTGTTTACTCAGGTAAGGTAAAGCTTTCTGCAGAATAAATATAGTGTTCTAGGTGGCACTAATGTGGCAAATCTATTGGCAGTAGAATGCCAAAATGACTTTCCTTCTCCTTTAAATATAAACCCAATTGAACAGACTTGTGCCAAAACAGAGGTATTTTTCCTTTTTAACGGGAAGAAAACAGACTCCTAAAACTTCTAACAGTCAGGATCATTGACTAGAACAGGGATATACAATTGCTACTAACAATTTCAATTACATTTTACAAATAACTTAAAGGAGAACTAAACCCTAAAAATTAATATAGCTTAAAATTCCATATTTTATATACTGAACTTACTGCGCCAGTCTAAAGTTTCAGCATCTCAATAGCAGCAGTGATCCAGGACTTCAAACTTGTCATAGGGTGTCACCATCTTGGAAAGTGTATGCAACACTCACATGTACAGTGGGCTCAGGGCAGCTGCTGAGAAGCTGAGCTTAGGGGTCGTTGTAAATTATCAAGAAGAAAATTAGGTTTGTTTGTCATAGAAGTTGATGCTACAGGGCTGATAATGAAATTCTGATGCTAATTGCATTGGTTTTTAATCGGTTATGTAGTAATTATCTGTATTAATTACTAATCAGCCTCATATTGTGACATTTATATTCAAAATATATTTTATATTGTGCAGCAGTCCCTAAGTACAGTAACTGCAGTACCTACACAGTAACTACAGCACAGAGAGAACGTGCAGTGAATCAGCAGAAAAGAAGATGGGGGGCTACTAGGGCATCTTTGGGGGCACAGATCTTCCCTGCTAAAGGGCTGTGGTTGCCTTGGGCTGGTACAGAAGTCTAAAACATAATGTATAATATTTAGTTCTCTGCACAATTATAAATGCCATTAAAAGTAACAAGCAAAACCCTGTGCAGTGATAATGTGGCCTCGGCAGGAGTAATAATTAAAAATAAAATAAAAAAAAAATAAAAAAAATCACACTGTGGTGCTAATTTACAAACACTGGGCAAATCTGCTTCAGTGCAGTAATCTATAGGGACAAATCAGAGATTGCCTTAAGTAGACAGAAAAGTCTAATTGCTGACTGGTTGCCATGAGTAAATGAATTCCATTCTTTTTCTATTCTATAATCCAAACTTTAAGATTTGAATTGGGAGCCAGATTGAGACTGAACAGCCGAGCCCACACAGTGGCAACAACAACATTAGGGGCCAGTAACACAGACTGAGATTGAAATGCTAATTATTCATTTGATAGCACTTACTTTTTATCCTGTAGATGTAAATATTTTGTTTTGCAGTTTTTTTTGTAAGATGGGAAGCTTTATTGAGAGCCCTCTTGGCCTCCTGTACCAATTAGTGTTTGTATGTAATGTGTATGTTTGAAGTATACACTCTTTCTTCATGCCTTATAAATATGGCTTTGCATCACTATTAAGGGGTGCACGATTTGTTAAGGCAGTTTTCATTAAAATGAATGACCAGGTTTGGGTGCTTTGTGTGCCAGGGAACCTGCAAATAAAGGATATCATGCTCTCTAGGGATTTTGTAGAACTTTCAAAAAATGCAAACCAAATTAACATTTTATGTTAGTACTGTCAGGGATACTGGGGGTTGCTATCTTGCTCCCTTCCCATTGTTCTGCTGATCGGCTGCTGGGAGGGGAGGAAGGGGTTATTACTCCAACTTGCAGCCCAGCAGTAAAGTGTGACTGAAGTGACAGGTCACATGGCTGTGGCACCCTGGGAAATTAATAATATGGCTAGCCCCATGTGAAATTTCAAAATTAAATATGAAAAATGGATTTCAATGCAGGATTCTGCTGGAGAAGCTCTATTAACTGATGCATTTTGAAAAACACATGTTTTCCCATGTCAGTATTCCTTTAATTTTATTTTATTGATGACCCCTTTAAGCCATATTCTTATTTATATAGTTATAGTGGCCATACATTGCCATTTGGTGAGTCAGCCAAACGAGTGAATCTTTCCCTGGTCACCAAACGAATAAATGTTTCCCTGAAATGCCTTCCTTAAGGTGAGATGGGATACAGGCCGTTGGGAACGAGGTCCGCATCAATGCGCCAATGTGCTCCTTGTCCCAATGGAATTTTAAATCCACCCAATTAACTCAATGTTTCGCTGATATTTCGGGTAGGCCCATCTAGGGCCCCATACGTTGGTGTGGCCACCTTTAATCCCTGAGTTTTGGGTCACAAAGATAATTATCCAACGTAATTTGGGTCCCTCCCAAAAAAATGCTTAAGTGTCTAAAAAATGTTACATATAGTAAATATACAACATATACCTTAATATATAAATGTAGATAGCCAGGAAGCTGCACACCACAAAACTCGGATACTACCTGGGTGCCAGTGCAGTAAATTAGACATAAAGACACATAGGGTGACGGCACTCACAGGAATTTTACGCAGGAGTCAAAATTTTTGAGAGAAATAAAGTGAAGATTTATTGGTCCGACGTTTCAGTTCCCACTGGAACTTTCTTCAGGGACATATGTAAATATATAAATATATAACATAAATATATAACATATATAACATATACGTTTACATATAAATATATAACAAACATTGACAAACATCAGTGCACACCAAGGCAGGTCACCTAATTAGCAGCACCAAAGAGGCACTGAAAAACTAAAGAGCCGATTATCATTTCTTATTAGCTGTATATATATATATATATATATATATATATATATATATATATATATATATATATATATATACACACCAAATCAAACACAACCAGCACCAAGGGTCTTGTGGTTCAAACAAATATTAGTGTATTATAATTGCATGTACAACCGACGTTTCGGTCCCTTTTGGGACCTTTTTCAAAAGGGACCGGAAACGTTGGTTGTAAAAAAAAACTGCAACATGTACTCAAAGCAACAGCCTATCAACGTCGGTTGCACAAACACTGCAACATGTACTCAAAGCAACAGCCTATCACAAGAAGCCTTGCTAGATCCAGTGAAGGCAAGTAGTTACCAATTAGTGGAAATGTACCAAATGCACCTATGGAAACCCATAACCCATCCAGCTTATAGTTTGCAGTGTGCTGTATCAGATGGTTACATTATTAGCACTGCAGTGATTATGGAGTAATGTAAATACAATTTATAGTAAAGCACACTGACAAACATTTTTTGGGATCCTATAAAAAATGTATAGTTTAGCTTTTCACGCTTTTACCTGAATATCTACTCACAGACTTGAGCGGAATTGCAAATGAATGGGATAATGATTATGGATCAAAGACAGAGATGCTTACAACAAAAGTTGAAAACGCAATATGAGGTTAGCAAAACAAATGGAGAAAGGGATATTGCATACTTCTCTGGATAATAGCAACAGTGTTCAAATCATTTTCCATTATAGCTCATTAGCTCATGCTGGGAATTACTGGATATACAAGAGATAAGAGTATATATAATTGTTAATGCAAAATTTACTCTAGAATACATAGAGTTAAGGCCTATGCCTGTAGCTTTCAAGTGTTTTTCACATGACGATGATACTATGTCAAATGTTCAGCTCAGTTTATTGAACTAAAAGCAAAAAAAATCCTCGAAAATCTCATTCCCAGTAGGTGTTGCACACTTAATGAGTTCAGGATTCGTCTTTGGAATTTTTTCTCCTTTATTTGGCTGATAGGTGAAATGCCTGATTGTACTGTAAGGGCTGATTGACTTCAGGAGGGCTTGACTGGAATGCCAGGGCCCTTGGCCCATATGATAGGTACAGTGAGGACTTAAGGTGGCCATATACTGACTGATTCTAGCTGCCGATATCAGTCCTTTAGACCAATTCAGCAGCTTATCTGCCCGTGTATGGGTGCGGACGAGGGGCCTCCGCTATCGACATCTGGCCTGAAATCGGCCAGATCTCGATTGGGCAGGTTTGATTTTTCTGTCGGATCAGGGACCACATCGACTCATTGATGCAGTCCCTGAAGCGATAGCGCCTATACAGTCATTTTAATTTGATCGTTAGCCAGATATCACCCACCAGTAAGTAAGGGTTTTCGGGAGAAAATCCACTCACTTGGCAACAAGGTCTGACACCTGCTGGAAAATACAGTGCAGCCTCTCCTATTAGTAAGATTAGTAGGAACTCAGACTGGTTAGTTTTTGTATTGCACAGTGCAGTAGCAAGGCCAGGGAAACCTACACACACACAGCTATGGATACACGGCCAATGACAAACCAAAATGACTAGTACTGGTATATCCCATTGGACATATAAAGGAATGGGGACCTGCCTTACATGTAGCTAAACTAGAGCTAAAGACCTCAGTTGAGCATATAATAAGACTATTCAGCCTAAGGGTGGGTGATATTTATATTTCTGACATTTCTACAATTATTTAAGATTCAATTAAACCTTAACCATTAATTTGTCAATATAACAAAATTTCTTAAGATTTGTATTCATGTCTCACTTCAGAAAGCGTGACAATGGTCACGAAGCTTGGGTACCTGCTGGTGTCTAGGAAGGCTCCACATGATGGCTTGATTTCTGAGCAGCTAATTATTCAATGGGAAACATCTGCTAGACAGTCCATGGTTTCTCCTCCACCCCCATGGTACTAATTGGAATCTTTAAAGTGACATGCTTGTATTACAAACAAGACTGTTCAAGGAGCATTCATGTGTTGCTGACAATTGTTTATGTACAATGCTATTTTTGGGCCAATAATCCCTTGGAATGTATCCACAGCTGAAACGTTGCCCACGTGGAATAAGGTGGAAGATACCTATTAAAAGATAATCCTCTATGCCAGCAGGGCCCTCTACCTTTCTTATTTGATGTGTTGTGGATGAAAGTCCATATCCCCATTATACAGGAAAAAAATTAGATTATATTCATTAGGGCATTTTAGAGCCATGCTGAGAAAATGAACACATTATGCTTCCTACACCTATACACTTGGAGAAATTATTGTTTACCATTCTTTACAAATTAGATATAAAACTAAAAAAAGTGACTCTCTCAGCTTATATTTTGTTGGGGTGGAAATGCTGACTCCTCAATGGCAAAGTGTTCACTGGGTTTAGGACTCATGATAGGGAAGGGGCCTCCTATCCCTTTTGATGAGGATACAGGTATGGGACCTATTACCCAAAATGCTCGGGACCTGGGGTTTTCCGGATAAGGGATCTTTCCGTAATTTGGATCGCCATACCTTAAGTCTGCTAAAAATCATTTAAATATTGAATAAACCCAATAGGCTTGTTTGGCTGCCAACAAGGAATAATTATATCTTAGTTGGAATCCAGAACAAGGTACTGTTTTATTATTACAGAGAAAAGGGAATCATTTATCCATTAAATAAACCCAATAGGGCTGTTCTGCCCCCAATAAGGGGTAATTATATCTTAGTTGGGATCAAGTACAGGTACTGTTTTATTATTACAGAGAAAAGGGAATCATTTAACCATGAAATAAACCCAATAGGGCTGTTCTGCCCCCAATAAGGGGTAATTATATCTTAGTTGGGATCAAGTACAGGTACTGTTTTATTATTACAGAGAAAAGGGAATCATTTAACCATTAAATAAACCCAATAGGGCTGTTCTGCCCCCAATAAGGGGTAATTTTATCTTAGTTGGGATCAAGTACAGGTACTGTTTTATTATTACAGAGAAAAGGGAATCATTTAACCATTAAATAAACCCAATAGGGCTGTTCTGCCCCCAATAAGGGGTAATTATATCTTAGTTGGGATCAAGTACAGGTACTGTTTTATTATTATAGAGAAAAAGGAAATCAGTTTTAAAAATTAGAATTATTTGCTTATAAAGGAGTCTATGGGACATGGCCTTTCCGTAATTCGGATAATTCTGGATAACGGGTTTCTGGATAAGGGGTACAATACCTGTACTAGCATATTTAACATCAAATAGAAAACACTGTATGCTGTCTAATTACTAGAGACAAAAAGCAAATCAGTTAGAAATAAAGATTTCTTTAATCAGGACACTACTGGAAATGTACATGGTTATTATCAGGATAACAGGATTCCAGATAATAATAAACTACCAGCACTGTATTCTGCAAGCACTCACAATTTAGGGTTAATGTATGCTCTAATACACACATTAATCTTCCCTATCCGTGTAATTAGTTGACTGTCAATACAAGGAGGTCAGGTAATGGTCAAAAAGACCTACTCCAATGCCTTTCATTATTGCAGAGATATTAAGGAAAACTGACAGTTATTTAAAAACCGTGGATCAGTCACCTGCAGGAGGCAATTTCCTGGGGATGACAGCTTTTCAATGCACCCAATCTTCTGTGTTACTGTCACCCAAATATCAGAAACATGCTTGTATAGAGGTCAGCGAGCAGCAACCTGGCTTTCAGCATGGGGCCCAGAAGTACAATCAAAGCACTGCTTTAAATTTCAACTTGCTTATTCTAAGGGCCAGATTTACCAAACTGGGAGTTTAAATCTTAATACATAAAATAACTTACCCACGTTCTATGCATTCCTGTGGAATTTTAAGAAGCATAATTATCAATTGTTGAACTATAACTTTTATACTTGTAGGTGAATAGAACATGCTTGAGTTTTTAATATATTAAGCTCTAAACCAGTGATCCCCCAACCAGTGGCTCGTGAGCAACATGTTACCACCCCTCTGACGTTGCTCCCAGTGGTCTCAAAGTAGTTGCCCATTTTTCCATTTCTGACTTGGAGGCAAGTATTGGAAGCACAGAGACACAGTTTTACTCCAAGCAGAGCCTCCTGCAGGCCAGCAGTCCACATGGGGCTACCAAATAACCAATCGCAGTCTGTATTTGGCATCCCCAAAGAACTTATTTCATGCTTGTGTGGCTCCCCAACACTTTTTACATTTGAGTGTGGCTCACTGGTAAAAAAAAGGTTGGGGATCGCTGCTCTAAACTAACATTTTAATAAATCTGCCAATTAGGGAGTCATTTACTAATGAACAATTTCCCAATTCAGAACTTTTTTGAAATTTGTTTTAATACAATAGGCTGAAAAATTCAAAACTTTTCTGTGAATTTTCCCACACACGCTTTTTCATTTCTGAATTTTTGATAAATGTCACACATTCGTGGAAATTAGTTTACGTGAATTTTTAAAAATGAAGAAATGAGAAAAGGTAGAGTTTTAATATATTTCATAATAATCAAGAGCAGATGAAACATAATACGGCTGAGTTACTATAGAAGTAGTAAAAAGGCACGATGTAACATTTTTCCTAGCATAACTGTGCCCACAGCAGGGGCTGAGCCAGTCAGTATATAGTGCACAATGGGGTGCCTGAAAAGTAAGGGATGGCAGGCAGGACAAGAGCAATGATGTGTGATTGTACAACATGCAGATGGAGCCCTGTACTTAATGGCTGGTTACAGCAGGTGTTGGGTAACTCCTGCACTAAAACAACCACAACTGGATAATTAATGGACAGCAATAATTGAGATAAACACGAGGGGCTTACACTTTTTGTATGGCAGTTTTATGGGCACTAATTTGCACCTATATGTCATTCTATTGTTTACTAATGTGCCCAGATGATTCCTCCTTGGTTTCTATGTGTGGAGATTACACAATACTGAAAACCTGCTTATGGTTTGATTGCGGTTAGTTACAAGGTTCTATTTTGATTAATCTTTTGCAGTCTGATTTAAATTAAATAAAGTGTTCATGCCCCCTTAAACTGGCTAAACATGCTCAAATTTAGTCAGGCAGTTTAACCCGGACCCCCTGGGCATGAACACTAGGCAGATCAACTATTATATAGGATTAGAACTGTCCCCTGAGCTAACATTCAGTGAAAAGCAGCTGATCTGTCTGACAGTGTTCTCTGCCATGGCACATCTTCTCCTGATCTTCTTCTAGTTGGACTGTTGGCCCAAATGAAAGGAACTATACAATGTGTCCATCTGTGTGTTGCCAGCTGTGGGGTATCGATCTGTTCCACTAGACTGTGGAATGTCGACCAATGTATAGCTACCTTTTCACAACTGCCATGCATTCATGGCAGATGACTTATTCAGCATAATGGTGGCATTCCAAGAATAGAGCAGTATGGGTGACCAGACTAGTGATAGAAGTCCCTGTCCCAATCACAGAGAAGAAATGAAAATTAAAAAAAAAAAAAAAAAAATACTGTTTTATTTAGTTTTGTATGGTTATCACATAAGAAATTATACATAGTGAATACTGTACCTTCTATAACAGGGATCCCTGACCTTTTTTACTCAAGAGCCACAATCAAATGTAAAAAGACTTGGAGAGCAACACAAGCACCATAAAAGTTCATGGAGGTGCCAAATAAGGGCTGTGATTGGCTATTAGGCAGCCTCTATGCACACTATCAGCTTACAGGGGCTTTATTTGGTAGGAAATCTTGTTTTTATTCAACCAAAACTTGCCCCCAAGTCAGGAATTCAAAAATAACTTCCTGGGTTGGGGGCACTGAGAGCAACATCCAAGGGGTTGGGGAGCAACATCCAAGGGGATGGGGAGCAACATGTTGCCCCTGAGCCATTGGTTGGGGATCACTGCTCTATAGCAACTTAGGTCAGGAAACTCCGCACACACATTACAAATATAATTAATGTATCATTTACAGGATGTTTAGGCTGTTCTCTGTATTACATAAGATATAAAAGAAAGTAATTTAAATTCCTAGATAGAATAGCATGTGGCTTCCCTGCCCAACTCTTATGAGTTGATTTAAGGCTACGTCAAGGCATGCATAACAAGCTGAGGTGAACGAAAAACCCCACAATATAAAGATTATAGCAATAGCTTTTAAACATTGCTCCAAAAAGATTTGTTGTTAGTAAAAAGGGACTATTAAATCTGGGGACCCGGGAGAAAGAGGTTTCAGCACACACATAAATCTTGCTCTGATGTTTATGGGCACAATGAAAGTTATTTGTTAGGATGGTACAGGTTCCCTTTTGAGCTTCAAAGGTGCCTTCAATTTATTCTTGGAAAGCCTACTACAGCCCAATACAATTACTTTTATAACTGCATACGATGATAGATAGATAGATAGATAGATAGATGATAGATAGATAGATGATAGATATTTTTGGACAGTTATCAGAATTGGTTACATACATTGAGCCACTGAGACTAGTGTATATTGCCCCTTGTCAAGGTGACGTATAATCCAACTAAGGAAAATGTTTTTAATGTAAATAATATACATGGTGCATGTACAATTCCAAATATAACAAAAGTATTTATTTGTCAAACATTTTCCCCAACATTTACTTTGTCTAGTAGAAAGAGAAAATATTATGTAATTCACATAAGTAAAAGCATATTTTCTTCCCTATAGGCTTTCATATCGGACTGGCCAAGATACAGCAAACTGCGACACATGCAGGAATAGCGCGTGCATTATATATAGGTATGTCCACCATAATGCCTTAGCATTCTCTGTCTTTATGTTTGGAGGCAGTTTCTATATACATTCATTTTAATTTATACATGGATTATATAAATAAATGTTAATAATAATAATAATAATAATAGAGTGGATTCCAGTCGTGGGAGGGGGTGTTGTGTTACATTGATCATGGATGTGCATGGGTTATAGCAATGCTCCAGGCTAAGCCAAGGCTAAAGCTGCATCTCCTTACTATATGAGCTAATTCCAGCAGCTACAGGCAGTACTAGTTTAGCTATTTGGGGGCACATAGGTTGTATAATGCAACAACCAGAGGGACTTATACATAAATATTTAATATATTTCTTACTTTACTTGCTCATTGCAACCTCTTGCTGCCCAACTGTGAGACAATGGCATTCAAGTCAATGCAGTATTAGGACTAATGTGCTGGTAGCAACAATGGCAAATGGCCTTATGATACTATGAGGGACATTATATTCTTTCTTTATAAAGTATATTTTATTTTCCCATATGTGAAACATGTTTCCACTTCCAAATTTACTTTTGTAGAAACTTGGCATTTACACTTAAATATGCCCCATGCAACGAATGGTATCACAAGTTGCCATTTACAACTGAATTAATGCTGAATATTTCCTTCTGTTAAGCTCTGAATATTTTGCCAGTCAAATGTTTTTGGTTTTGTTTCTTATTTTCTTCTGTTGCCTTGGAAAACTGTTTTGCATGAAGAGTAGCTTTTATTGCAAACAATGTAGTTAACCAATTGAAAGCAAGGCTGTGCATGTAACCTTGGGGGGAAAGGGAGCTTAACAAAGATTTTACATAGCCGCATTATTTGAATATAGCAAGGATACTACAGCAATTCTGCTAAATAAAAGTTATTATTATTATAAATTATTATTATTCGGTTTAATGCTGAGAGAATTAACAGGGATTAAAGAAAAACATTAATAATGGACACCAGCTTGCATACATGGGTAGATGCTGGGTACTGGTATGGCCACTCCTGACTGAGATTGCAGTCTAATGGTCAGTACTTTCCTCAATTGGTATACACAGCCTATTGGCCTAGAATGGTGCCAAACTCAGTGTTTGGGGCTCAGTCATATACTGACTTTGCCCAAAATGGTGCTTTTTTTCCCAATGGACAGAGTCCCCCGCCACTGGATCTGTATGAATACCTCACAATTCTAATCATAGCCCAAAAGCAGAACAATTGAACCCAATTTGGCATGCCACTGAGGTGGGCAAATTGCACAAAGACCGACTAACTTGGCAATATAACCGAGCTTATGGGCAATTACACAATAAATTAAGCAATGTTTTTCAAGCTGCAAGCTTCTACAAGTGCATTTTCCAACAAAATGAATGTCTATGAAGATTCTCATTCATCCAGGTCATGATATACAGTATCTAGTAGAATTAAGTCTAAAACAACTGGACTTTTCTGAGTTTTTCTTGAAAACGTTTCACCACTCATCCGAGTGGCTTCTTCTTCCAACTGAAGAAGCCACTCGGATGAGTGGTAAAACGTTTTCAAGAAAAACTCAGAAAAGTCCAGTTGTTTTAGACTTAATTCTACTAGATAACAAAATGAATGTTACTATTAGGAGTGCACTGTGCATCCCCCTATTTGTGGGAACATTTCTTCACCTTCTGCCCCTATAAATAATCCATAGTTGCAACATATGCAGTCTTTACCTATTTCCATATTGTAGTTGCGTGACTTGCTCTACTTTCTTCCATATTTCAGGGAAGGGCTGCTGGGTTTCTTTTTATATCAACCTCATTATAGCTATATTTCCATTCATAGCACTGAAGAATTAAATCGTATGACGGTAAAGTTGCCCATATGAAGGAAGATCCGCTCATTTAGAAATCTCATCAAACATGTTGCCCTGGGCCAACAATTTAATCATAATGGTTTCATGTAGACCCATTGGGAGAAGACCATATCCACAGAATAATTTGTCCTCTCCAACAGAATTTTTACCTGGACAGTCAAACCATACTTAAGCCACATTTAGACCCATCGGAAAAGCACATCCACTGACCAATGATGTCCTCCATGTAGGGACTACCCCACCTTGAGTAATTATTATTTGGGTCGTGGGATTCATTTTATACTTAAATACTTTGTAGGGGGAAGAAACCATACCACCCACACCCCCCCCCCCAAAAAGGCCCCACACCCTCATAGTTGGCAACAAAAGACAGGCCTTATATATAATGTGGATATAACCTGGAGAATCTTAATTCCTGCATCTATACTCATCTTTAGACCGGTTCTCCTAAATTTTAACACAAAGAAATAACATTTTCTAGGTAAACAGAAACAACTAATTTGTTTAATATGTATAGCATGGCAAAATTAACTCCCATAACCCATAAACATATGAAATATGTCAAAAAGATCACAGACAAGAAAAAAAAATAAAAAGAAAAAACACAGACAACCACTTTTGTATAGCATTTTATAAAGGGGTTGTGTGTTTTCGTAGTCCTTTAAGTTAAATAGAGTGATTACTTATAGGTTCAAGCCCCCTTCCTTTAAGATCCAACATTTGGTCAGGGTTCCAGATAGGGGTAAGATAGGGGGGTAAATAGTTGTTTGCTCTCCTAGATACATGCAGAAGCTTAACGTAAGGAATGTTTAGGGTAAGATTTATGGTGAAAACGTATTTGCTACATATTCTTGGGATAATTGCTCAATGACTGATAGCGCAGTGTTCTGTTATATCTCTAGCCATGTTATGATCTATCAGTCATTGAGCAATTATCCCAAGAATATGTAGCAAATACGTTTTCACCATAAATCTTACCCTAAACATTCCTTACGTTAAGCTTCTGCATGTATCTAGGAGAGCAAACAACTATTTACCCCCCTATCTTACCCTAAATGGCTATAAGGCTTGGTTGCCAAGGCACTGCTCCATGTTTTCCTGTCGGCTCCATAGTTTGGGAAGGATTAGCGGGAGGATGACAGCTTCCCATGAATTACAGTCATTTATCCGACAGACCAAAGCAGAATTTCAACCCTGTATGTAGTCCAGCTCACATATAGGTCAGTATCCTATAGACCAGTGGATCTCAACCTTCCTAATGCCGCGACCCTTTAATAAAGTTACTCATGTTGTGGTGACCCCCAACCAGAGGAGTGGTGTTTCAGTTCCTAAGAACCGCTTTGAGAACCGCTGCTATAGGCAGACTCTTGCCTATGTCGAAAGAAAAAGTCAGCCCATGTGATCAACTAACAATGTATAAAAAAAAGCAAGCACATTTATATACTAGTATTTTTTGATGCTAAATGTTATCCGTTCTTTTAACCAGTTCTTTCTAATTACAAAGCTTTCACACATTTGTTTCAAATTATTTTAATATTTCAGTGTTGAACTGGATTTCAAACAGCAAGAAGACAAACTACAACCAGTCTTGAAAAAACTAAACCCTGTTGAGGAATCTCAGGTTGCACCTTTGCCTTATCCTGCAGAGAGTTACACATCGACTCCCAAGCAAAAATCCAAAACAGAATCAAAAAAACATGGAAGATGGAAACTCTGGTTTCTTTAGCCGAACCTGCTGGAAATAGAGCCTCAGTCCTTTCTTAGGCACATACCCAAAATCCAACAATTAATTTACAAAGAGATCTTGGTAACAAGCTTATGTTATCGGGAAGACGCTGCCCTGGGGCAGTATGCAGATCCCACTGTGTGTACCAAAAAGGCCTTTATACTTGCCACATATTTGTAGGAGCAAGATGTAAAAATCACAACATGCCAACTTCTTCTAAGTAGATCATTATGCGGGATGTAAACGCTGAATAGAAACTGGGAAACTGGTTTTATGCGGTAAGGATGAGGGGAAAATGAACAAAACTTTGCTCTTTTTTTTTTCTCCACAATCCAAAGGGTTTATATTTATTTTTAGTTGATCATAAAATGAGCCACTTTTGTTTCACACTTAAAAACTTTATATTTAAGATGCTAATCTTAAAAATACATCAAATGTTTATTTTTTTTGCAATTTTTTTTTCCTCTTAAAGCTGGGGATAAGTGCAATTTTCAGCACACTGGAAATCTGAAGAAAGCACAAAATTTACAAATGGTCAGAGACAGCTGGAAACCTCATAGATGTGACTAAAATGCATATTTTCTGTTAAGTCCTGTTTAATTTGGTCGCTTGCATCTCTAGATCGATAGCATTATTACATTTAGCTTGCCTTTGATTTGCTTATTTATTAGCTGTGAGTGGTATGACATATCCCAAAGTCAGAACATGCCTTTAATCTTATGGTTCGTTGACAGGGTCAAGGCTACAGGACACTGTTTTCTTAGGAAAAAAAAAATGCTTTACCACCCAAAAAAAAAACAAAAAAAAAACAATGTTCTGACTTTAGCCAGCCTGCGTTGGAAAATTGTGGTCACCGCGTGCGTTTTTTTGTAATCTGGAGACTCAAATGCCATATCGTTGAGAAAAGCCAAGAGTTTTTTTTTTCTTAATTTGGCAGTTTGCTTTATTACAAGAGTTCATAGAGAACAACATTTTTTTTCAATACTATTTAATTTAGAAAAAGTGTAATCTAAATTTATTATTTAAGATAAATAAATTATTTAAGATAAATAAAAAAAAATGTACATTGATATTTTCTAGTTACGTACAAAATATTAATTAAGGATACTAATTATATTGTTAAGGAAGAAATTGTTAAATTATTTAATGCTTTATACAAAGATGATTGTAACTGTTAACCAATTTGTAGAGAATATAGAGACGGGATGCAACAAATTCACAAATCAGTACAAAAATGCAGAAAAGTGGAACAAAGTCAGATTTTGCATTATATATATATACATGGTTCCTTCTGCCATTTCCATATTCTTGTTATCATATGACTTTAGATATCTAGGTGGTTCCAAAAAAAACTAAGGGGGTGATTGATCAATGTTCAAATTCCAAATTTTTTTTCTGCACAAAACCGCCCAAATTTGAAATTTTTCAGATTTTCTTTGAGAGTTTGTAGACCCTTGAAAATGATGGTTGGAATATGAACTGAATGCATCAGAGTTTTTCTTTTTTTTTTTTTTTCTTTTAAGGTTTAATTCGATCAAGTTTTTTTGTCGTTTTCAAATTTTTTAATAAATGTGAGTTCGGTAAGATTTCAATTTTTTTGGGAATCGAAAAAAAAAAAAATCACAAATTCTAAGGTAAATAAGCCTCCCCTATCTGAAATACTGGAGATCGCAATTAAGGGGCAGATTTACTTATTTTTGTACAACTGGGGGGAAAAAAATTCTTAAATGTTTCCAGGTTTTGTTCCCAGCAAATTTTCATATTAAGGAAATTCTAAATTGGATTAACACCATGATGGACGGGGGAAAAAAGAAAAGATTATTACAGTGATTATTAGAATGCTGAAGATACACTCCCTTATTTACTTATTTATCCAGGCAGGTTTTAGGTGGCAAGATTTAAAATTTTTATGAATTATGATTCATGGTTTTTGCTGTGATTTTTGGAAGTAGTGGCCCAAACTTTAATACATTTGCCCCTTAATTTAGATAATGGTGCAAAAATACACTGAAGCTTTTCATCTGTAAAATTCTAATGCAGCTCAGTATCTTTTTTTACAGATTTTTTTTTTTTTTTTTGGTGTTTGGATTTGTTGCATCTCTAGTAAACAGTAAATTTTATTTCTTAGAATAGCGCAAGTAAATAACAAGAGCATATATATACCAATCTATTAGAATTAACGAGCCACAACATTTGCATTGATAGATCTGTGGCTTGTAATTGTCTTGAATTAAAGAATATTGAAGGTACATACTATATCCCACAAGCCAGCCCCACCAAAAATATGTACTTCTAAAAAGAAAAATGACATTATTCCTAAATATTTAAATGGAAACATCAAAATATTTATTTTATATGTGAGAGGACTTGTAACATTCACAAATATGTATACAACTTTATAATGTGACTTTTGAATGAAATTACAACTGTTCACTATTTAAAAGGTGTTTATTTAATGTGAGCTATTTTTTCATTATGTTTCTTGCTCTCAGGCATTTCTGTTTGAAAACGGCAATCTGCCCATCCCAAAATGAGGCTAACTTGCATACTGGGCTGTGTGTGGTATTAAAGGAACAGTAACATCAAAAAATTAAAGTGTTTTAAAGTAATTAAAATATAATGTGCTGTTGCTCTGCAAAAAACTGGTGTTTTTGCTACAGAAAAGCTACTATATAAATAAGCTGCTGTGTAGCCATGGTGGCAGCCATTTAAGCTGGAAAAAAGGAGAAAAGGCACAGGTTACATAGCAGATAACTAGTAGATAAGCCCCATATAATGTATAAGTATCCTGTGCCTTTTCTCCTTTGAATGGCTGCCCCCATGGCTACACAGCAGCTTACTTATATAAACTATAGTAGTCTTTCTGAGGCAAACACACCAGTTGTACCAGTGCAGGGCAACAGCACATTATATTGTAATTACATTTATACACTTTCATTTTTTGGTGTTACTGTTCCTTTAAGTACTCATTAACAGGACATTATTATTTCCAAAATAGGAGAAAAAAGGGAATCTATGGTCTAAATGAAATGATGGTAAAACATGCTCAGAGTACAGGTGTAGGACCTGTTATCCAGAATGCTCGGGACCTGGGGCTTTCCAGATAAGGGAACTTTCCGTAATTTGGATCTCCATACCTTAAGTCTACTAAAAAATCATTTAAACATAATTTTAACCCAGCAGGCTTGTTCTGCCCCCAATAAGGATTAATTATATCTTAGTTGGGATCAAGTACAGGTACTGTTTTATTATTACAGAGAAAAGGGAATCATTTAACCATTAAATAAACCCAATAGGGCTGTCCTGCCCCCAATAAGGGGTAATTATATCTTAGTTGGGATCAAGTACAGGTACTGTTTTATTATAAAAGAGAAAAGGGAATCATTTAACCATTAAATAAACCCAATAGGGCTGTTCTGCCCCCAATAAGGGGTAATTATATCTTAGTTGGGATGAAGTACAAGGTTCTGTTTTATTATTACAGAGAAAAAGGAAATTACATTATTTAATTAAAATGGATTCTATAGGAGATGGCCTTTCTGTAATTCGGAATTTTTTGGATAACGGTTTTCCGGATAAGGGATCCCATACCTGTACTGTCTGGGTTTAAAATAAATTAGAAATTTTATTCCTCTTCTAATGTGTTTTTATTATATTTTGCTTTGTTTTGGTGCTATTTATCGTAATAATCAAATATTTCATCCATGTCGGATTCCCTGCTTTGTTTAGATACGCATAAAGCTCCACCACTCAAACTGCTGTATTCCATTCCTGCTCCGACATCTATTTGGTAGTCTTTTACTTGTCTGCTTAACAGTGAAGGGAAATAAATATCTTTTTTCAGTTGCAGGACAGAAACCTCCTTTTCTGTGTAGTGTCCCCCAGTATCACAAATACATGTTAGGAGAATGCTTATAACTGCACTATAAAACAAGCATTAAGCAATTCAGGATATGATACATCAACATTAGGCTGCGTCACAATATGAAAGATCTGTGAATGTTATAATTAGCTTCCACAAAGGCAAAACTCATATTGCCACTAGTTCCCTTTACTGCAGCTAGTTTCCTTTAGAATGAAACTAAGAATAAACACACAACTTATTAAAATTTCATGTTGTAATATTTATTGATACTACGCTTGAACAATCCAGAGTGAATGCAGTGCCACTAACGGACCCAACGCATTCAATTTTTTTAATTGCTTCCTGTGCTTACAACAAATTGGATACGCTGAAACTACACAGTATCTATGGACATTTTTCACTTATAGAAATGTCTCACCCCCTTGAAAATCTCCATGTTTAATTGTCATAGAAAACAGAATCACAGTGGATTTTTTTTTCTCTACAATAGAAGAGAACAGAAATAGACTCTTGAAACCAGATCTCTGCAAAGTCAATTAAATTATTAAAATAAAAAAACTAACAGAGAATCACTGGTTGCACTTTGAGTTTTTGAATTTTATCAGTGTTGCACACCTGGATTCTGCAACATTTTACCCCATTCCTCTTTGTGAAAACTGTTCAGGCTCTGCCAGGTCTATCATGAGTCCCCAGCCTTTTCATGTTCAGCTGCAAACGCTCTGTTGGACTGAAATCTTAACTCTGACTCAGCCATTGACATTATTGTTTTTAAGCTATTCTTGTGTTGGTCTGGCTGTGTGCTTGGGGCTCATTGCCTGGTCATCTGCAATGGGAGTTTTAGTTAATGGTGGCTTTCTTTTAGCCACTTACCCATAAAGCAGCAACTGATTAAGTTTCAGGAGCAACAGTAGTTGTATTTGAAGTCTCTTCTATCTCAGCCAATTAGGTTTCTATCTTCTTTAGAGTTGTCAAGGTCTCGTGGTGGCCTTAATCAATAGTCTCCTTCTTGCATGGTCACTCACTTATAGAGGACAGCCTATTCCTAGAAGATTTACAGCTGTACCATACTATTTCCAGTTCAGTTGTTCAATGTGTATTCAATGACTTGGAAAGTAGAATCCTACATCTTGTATCAACCCCCTCTGGCTTTTTTTTATGGCACAGTAGGGACTTGCCATAAACAGAACATTCCAGATCCACATGCGTTTATTTTACTATCTTTTAAAACCCCTTGACTATACACAGGGGTGTCTCTCTTTCAGTAATTATGTGACTTTGGAAAAGAATTTGCTTCACCAGTGATGATTTAAGTGTGCCATACTAAATGAGGTGTATATTTATGCAATTCATTTTTGGGTCTTTTTCCCATTGAAATGATGATTCCAATTTGACATGAAAGAGTCTATTTTTGTTGATCAGTGCAAAATAACCCCACCACCACACACAAAATTAAATCAATTATGATTCAATTTTTTGTGACTGTAAACTTCCAAGGGGGATTAAATACTTATTATAGGAACTGTATAATCCCAAAGTTTATTTCCATAAACAATATATCCTCCATACTATAATACTCAAGCCCAAGCTAAAACTATACTGCTCCAAATGATCACATCAGCTATCATGCATACGGAAATAATAAAATCTATACAGGTATAGTATCTATTATCCCTAAAACTCATTATCCAGACAGCTCTGAATTACGGGAAGTCCATCTCCCATAGACTCAATTTTAATTAATTATTCTCTGTAATAATAAAACAGAACCTTGTAGACGACTTAATGAAGATCCAAATTACGGAGAGACCCCTTATCTTGCCCTGGAAACAAGTCCCATTCCTGTATATAAATATATACATATACTTACATCTGATTTATTAGTCAGCACTACAGTGGGCCATTCATATATCCTAAGCCCATAGATGTAAGTTTTTCTGCTTCTACAAGGTATGTCCCTGTTTAAAGGGATGCATAGAGTGGTGAAAGGAAATTACTTTAATTGATTAGCAGATTTAAGAATTGTGAATTATGCAATATACAGGTAAGGGATCCCTTATCTGGAAACCCGATATCCAGAAAGCTCTGAATTACGGAAAGCTTGTCTCCCATAGACTCCATTTTTTTCTGTAAAAAAAATACCTTGTATTTGATCCCAACTAAGATATAATTAATCCTTACTGGATGCAAAATAATCCTATTGGGTTTAATTAATTTTAATTAGTTTTACTGATATTTTAGTAGACTTAAGGTATGAAGATCCAAATTACGGAAAGAACCCTTATTCAGAATATCCTTGGTGCCGAGCATTCTGGATAACGGGTCCTATACCTGTACTATAGTAGATTTCTTTTTTTCTCTTAAATTAGTTTATTTTCACGCATTAAGAGCCCAAGGCTGCAAAGTATCCGTTCATTCTGACTAATAGTAGTTTTTAAAAACAACAGTTTACTCATTCAGTGTGTTCCATTCTCATTGACAACACATGTTTCTTGCCTCTAGGGCACCAAATCCCTTCCTTTAATACTATGAATCATAGTCTATCCCTTTTAAGTTTAAGGGCAGAGGGGGAGGTACTTATAGCTCCTTTAACCCTATTTATTCCTAAAATGGTTGCCGCAGTCTCTTAAGGTGGACATCAGGTGAAAGCAAGACCTTGTCTCTTTCCAACTTGCATGAAAGGGACAAGTACCAAGCGTAGAGAACTTTCAAATGTATCCATAGCTTTTTTTGTTTATTACTAAAATGCAAGAAATGTTTTATTTCTAATTGTTAAAGGATCCTTTCATTTGGTGGGAAATATTACAACATGAAATTAGATAAAAATACAAATATTACACTGAGGCTTTTCTATTGCTTACACAATACGAAACACGACTTGCGTACTTAAGACTTTTTAAATATTACACCGCCAGTAGTGAAAGACTTGGGAGTATTAAGAGAACTAGGGGGAGGGGTGTAGGGGGCAGCGGAAGAACTGTTTTTATCACTATGTGATATTTTGCAGCAAGTACGTGGTTTGTGCTGTTATAGATTCACCTTAAATAACAACCGTAACCGTGCCCCGGTAAAACAATGCTTTATGAACAAACAAAAAGTGAGTTCTTTAATAGGGCTATGAAAATGTACTTATTTTTCTGTATAACCTAAAATGTAAGTGAAGTAGTGGACGAGCGCCTAGAAGGAAGTGCAATTGTTATATCTGTTGGGAGGGAAGGGTGAAAGCATTACTGTATTTTTTAACGTTTTTAATTAAAGATATGTATGTTTATATTGCACAATACAAACGTCTATATGTTGTCATTGCCAAAATGCACTATTCTTCTTCAAATAATAATGAAGGTAAATAAAGGGCAACAAGAATCTTACTGACATTTGCGAAGAGAGAGAAACTGCTCTCAACTCTTTGCAATTCATATTTAGTATTTCATAATTAGTTAATTGTTTGGGTGTAATATATAAAATGAGTCACTATTCTTAAGCATGGACACCGCACCGTTGACTTTTCATTGCCTCTTTGGCTGGTTCCAGAGGGATGTTCAGCAGGAACAGGTTCAGCTATTACTTTTCCTCAGTACGTAATGAATGCAGGTATGGGACCTGTTATCCAGAATGCTCAGGACCTGGAATTTTTTTTTGTTTGTTTGTTTCAGGCTCTTAATCCATCAGGGATCAATTCAATGATATCTTGGAAGGGAATTCCAGGTATAAATGAGAAACCTTAACAAGATGTGTGTGAATATGGGTGCCTTTAGAAAAGTGGGACTTGAAGAAGTGAATGGGGGCTCAGCCTGCGAATGGCAATTTGTTTTTTACAATAGATATTCTTCAAACTATTACTGAAAGAATAATACAGGCTATCCGGAAACCTGTTATGCAGAAAGTTACTAATTACAGAAAGGCCATCTCCCATAGACTCCATTATAAGCAAACAATTATAATTTTTTAAAAATATTTCCTTTTTATCTGTAATAATAAAATAGTGTCTTGTACTTCATACTAATCCTTATTGGAAGCAAAACAATCTTATTGGGTTTATTTAATGTTGACAATTTTTTTTAAGAGAAAATTGAAAACCTAAAACCACAGGACTGCGGTTTTAGGTTTTTAGAAATGTAAAACCTAAACCCGCAAAAACACTCACACACAAAGGCGATTTAGAAATCTGTGAAATGTCACAGGACCTCAGTCGGGCAAAAATGTAAAATACGATTGTAAGGAAAAGTAAATTACATTGTTTGTCAAAAGGAATAAATGAAAGCTGTGCTTCAATTACAATGGGTTCCCGCAGAAGTGAAAAACAAATGGAGATGTGGATATTATTATAATGATAATGCATAATTCTGCAACCTTAAGGCAACTGATGGCCCAGTCCAAATGCAAGCTTATAAATGTTTAATCAAAACAATCCGCTATTCTGTGACTAAGACAAAGCCATTCCAATAAAGGAAAAAAATGAAACTGGGGAGAAGCAATGATTGGAAATGATTGCTAAGAGATAAAATACCTGTAGTAGTGAACTGTAATCAAATACATAGTTGTGGGGGTATAAGGGTGCCGTGTCATAGGAAGACTTCCATGGATGAATACCAATAGCAACCCCAGGATTCAGGTCTCTTACCGCTGAGCAATTATTTCATGAGCAGGACACATATTGCACTCAGTTTTACTTATTAGGCACAAGTTATGGTTTTTGTGTTAGTGCCATAAAGACAAAAAAGAGTGTACTAGACTGTTGATAAAGGATTCTTCTAATACACATTAAATGTAAATATATATATAGATATATATATATATATATATACACACATTTACATTTAATGTGTGAGAAAAAATGATGCAGGTACAACATGAATATTAAAGAGAACCCCAAACAAGATGGATTTGTGTACAATACATACATAAACAGGACATGAGAAATAAAATTGCAAACATGCAAACCCATGGAAACTGTAGGATGAATTTGTAGCCTTTTATCATTTTTATGATCCATCTTAATTCAATAACCTACCTTTTAATATATACATTTGATAAAAGCCTTTCTCTAGCACCCACAAGAAGCCTTGTTCTTAACGTCATCCATGTATTTTATGAGGCTGAGGACAGTCGACCACTGTTATATTTTATTTGAGTCTCAAAGTAGCCAGATCAGCATAAGGGGGTGCCAGGCTTAGGGAACTGTTCCAAATCATAGTGAACAGTTCAGTGTGAAAATGAAACTGGGTAAACTAGACTGTGCAAAATAAAACAATATTTATGATATAATTAGGCAAAAACGTAATCTATAAAGGCTGGAGTGCTATCTTCCTGCTTTCAGCCCTCTAAGCCTCTTAGTTAGTCAGGGGGGGGGGGCACATGGGACATAACTGCCCCCCCCCCCCCCAAAGTTACTGATTGGATACTGATCGAAAACAGCTAGAGAGCTGTAAAGCAGGAAGTAGTGTTCTGGCTATTATGTTAGACACATCTGCCCACTCCAGCCTTTATAGATTACTTTTGTGCTTAACTAACTATATTGAGAACATGTTTTATTTTGTGCAGTCTACCAATTTAACCCAGTTTCATTTTTACACTGAACTATTGTTTGGGTGGAGCTTCCCTTTCATTTCAGTTTTGGTAAATCTCATGTACGTTTTTTACGGTGGATATGGCATTATTTTACACTTGCCATCTCACACAGATTCAATAATGGCATTCATATCTGCTTTACTTGGTTAAAGCTGGGTACAAGGGAACCCTGCAATAATTGGCATATCAAAGCTCCTTGATTAGATGTGCGCAATACTCAGAGCAGACTGAATGGGTGCACTGACACATCCCACAAGTTACTACGGAGCATTTATGGGTGCCAGTAGCTTTGTGAAGGGTGTAAGAGCGTGCTGAATTTGTGCGACCCTTTGTTCTGATCCTAAAGAGGATCTAAAAAGTACCATGGCATAGCTTTACTTTCTAATTATCCAAGTAAATACAATTTTATATATTAATTATGTAAAAAGCACGTGACAGTCAAATCACAAGTTTGCCAGTTGGCACCAAAGGTTCAACTAAGGATACTCAAGGTTAAATGAAGGGTCCATGAGTATTGAAGACATAAGTGGTTAGGGAAACACTGTGGGGAAAAAGGAACAAACCAGCTGTTTAGAAACTATAAAGAGCAGTTTTTGCCCCAAAGAAGGGTGCAAGAAGCGATGTTGGGAGTTACAATTGTGCAAAGGCAGAAGAAGAGTCACAGATGGCAGACCCTTGCCCCATTATACAGTGATTTTATTACCATCTGAATTTCAAAATGACTATTCACAGCGCAACAAAAAAAAACACATACACACTGCAGGCTGAACAATATTGCCTATAAAGCCGTTTAAATAAAACCATTAAATCAGTTGTAATCCTCTAGAATGTGCTAGATTTTTACTGCATGCAATAATAAACAGAATATACAATTCTATATTTCCATGTGTAAGGGAAAAAAAGCCACAAAGACCCAAAAATCTCCCTCAAAAAATGTTTAGATGGCACTAAATATACTGTATTTGTAAGAATATATGCTAACAATAACCCTTGGCTGCAATATCACTATTATTACTAGTTTGAAAGGAGAAGTTAAATTCAATACTAACTTTTATCCAAAAGGAAAGATTCTGTAAGTGCAGGAAATGAAGAAGGGGTTAATGTACTGACATCTCAGGGCGCAGCAGTTATCCCTCACTGCATGTGGAGCCTGAATTGCCACCCTTGTACAAACCCTGCAAAACAATAGGCCAACTTCCTAGCTGATGGCAGCGGCTGTGCCAGTCACTATGGGTAGGGTGCACAGCTGCAAGAATGGCTGGAGCAGAACTGGTGCAGCTGGGGAGTAACTGGCTGCCAGAAAGCTTGTTATGGACTACAGGGGATATGTAATGAAAGCCCATCTTTAACATAAGTCCTAATTACTTTACAACAAAAGCATAGCAGGATGGCAAAAGAAAAAAGTAGCAAATTCGCACAGACACACTGATCTTGAAAGAAAAAGGAAAAAACCCTTTTGAATAGAAGAAACAAATTGTTAAAGGGGACCTGTCACCCTAAGAAATAATTCCAAATTGTTTTCTGTTGTGTTTGTCAAGCAAAATAAACTTCACTTACATTACAGAAATTATTCTGATCTTATTTTCTTCAGCCTTGGAATTCACAATTGCAGCAAGTAGGCAGGCGCCATTTTGTGGCACTGTTACGAAGGCAAACTTAGCATACTGCCAAAATCTTATTTCTGTGCCAGTATGGGAGGACCTGCTACCCATGCTCATGCACTGGTTTAAAATTACATAGTGAGGAGGGAGGGGGAATGAGAGGAATGCAGTGACGCCTAAGAAGTTCTGAACTGAAAGTGAAAGTTAGAGGCGGGACAGGCAATTTATGATTGACAGCTGGGATTTTTAAATGTTTTTGTAACGGGTATGGATGTGTTAATAAAAAAAGGAGTTTGGGTTTCATGTTTCTTTTGAAAAAGACTTTTATTATACAGTTTTTATGCCTGGATGACAGGTCCACTTTAAAGGCTAACTAAAGGCCAAAAAACTGGGGATTTGAGGAGGTTTTGGAGGTGGGGGATTCATCTGAAGCTCCAAGTCCTGCACTTACCACATGCAGAGTGTAGCATATTTGGGTACAATGTAGTGTACGTGCAGTGTTAGCCTTTAATCTAAAACTGACTCCATGGGAAGCACAGCACTCCTGTAATTTTGCTTTTAAACACTGCAAGATATTAATAATAATCTCTGTGTGTAATAAAAGATCCCCATTGGTGGTTAGAAAGCAAAAAAGCACCCACGTCTGCCACTGCGGCTGCAGTAGTTGCCAAGGCGAACAAAATGGAAGCTCCCTCACACACATACGGAACCAAATGCTCTGTATAAGCAATGCACTATAGCCTCCTACTATATAAACAAGAACAACCCACACCTCCTACAGGTTTTCTGGAAATATACATGTTGCTCCAAGCAAGAGAATTTCTAACTGTGCAAAGGGAATGGTAGGAAATTCCTTCCCACTCACAGCTGAAATAAAATATAGGAAATACCAAGAGGCTGTGTATTCTATATCGAAATGTGACGTATGTCTGTTTTTTACACCAGTGGAGAAAACGCCGCCATCCAACATGTGTTCTAGCAGCACTGACAGGCATGGCATTCACCTTTCAGCATTTACACAGGGAGGATTACAGCCTGAAACTGTGCTTTCACAAACAAGCAGACGATTAAGGGGAAGTTAAAACTATCAATGTGTGGAATGGAAGCTAACAGAAAATACATAGCGATAAAGATTTTGCTACAATAAATACATATTCATATGAAGGCAGAAATGTGCAGTTTGCTGGAGACACTTACTATGAGTTCTGAATCGCGGCCCATGGATATAACTGTTCTGTTTACTGTTCTTAATAATTTTTCCATAATGATCTGGATGTGGCGCTGTGTAGGTCCCTGAGAAGAGAAAGAAGTAACATTAAGCTCCAAATTCATTAACTTACTTCCAATGAGTAAGTTAATCTAAAGGTGAACTACATCTATAACCACACATCCAGCAAAAGCAACCGAAACACGCACATGATCTTGAAGCACTTGTTTTCAGCAGACATGGAGTGCAATAAAAAAACGGATCACAACAGCATAGAGGCCCCCCGGGATTTCAGGTAAGTGACTGGGGTTGCCTAACAAACTGATACGCCCAAATTTTTGGTGTGTCATATGTTTTAAATACTGTATACTTTTTAGCTGAAGGGAATATCATATGATGCCAGTTTCTATTTAATTAAATATCACATTTGGATCAAATCTAAATCCTAACTTAACGGAGAACTCTGGCTTCTGCCCCACACAACAAGGAATCTGCTCCTTGAAAAAGTAGGAATAAATAACATTTTTATATGCTGAAATCCGTTCTTCTCTTTCTGCATCATTTGAAATGCTGGCAGGGGAGGAGGGACTAAAACACTGATGTTGCAAATTGTAACAATGACTCCACAGCTTACAGACAGCATGCGGGAGCTACATAACCCACAATGCATTGCACTGGGATGTTCCTTTCCTTATTGACATCACGTATGCAGGCAATTGTAGGATTTGGAGGATGCAGGCTGAATGCAGGATGAGGACAGTTGACTACTGTCCAGATTCCATGAGAGTAAAAAAAATTAGGAAAATCAGGATTCGGATTCAATTTGGTGTTCGGCCAAATCTTTTACATAAGGATTTAGCCAAATCTAAAATAGTTTGATAACTCAAAATGCTATGAAATAAAAGGTTTACTTAACATCACACACAAAAAGACTGAAATCCGTTACTTACCACATCTTTCCTATAAAGCATTTCCAGGATGTTGCTCAGCAGCTGACAACAAGCTTCAGGTTCTTCATGTCTTTCCAAGTGAAACTTAAGTTGATCTATCATCATTGGCAGTAGAATATCTCTGCATTCTATAAGAATAATAAAATGGTTAAAAGAATTAAAGGGTTCTGATTCGGGTTGTAAATTCTGCAAAAAGTGAGTTTAAGAATTAAATGAGCACTTTAACTTAAAATAAACATTTAGTGTGGGTTACAGTGCTCAAAGAGATGTTCCTGGATAGCATTTAATTGACAAATTCATTTGTGCATGCACATTCAAAACTAATTAGCAGCCCATTGAGTTGCCCCCTGTATAAACAAACTTCCAACCCAACCTTCCAACAGCTGCAGCCAATTTAAGGCCTTAAGATAAGGTGCAGATTATTATACTGCGGGCTTCTCAGTTGACTGGTAATTTGTTAAGAGAGGAAGTGGTATGCGAAAAAACTTTCACTTTCATATTTTTCCCAGTTTATTGCAAGAAATAACAAAAAACATAGATATTTCATAATTTAAATAACAGGTAGAAAGTGTGTTAAGTCTTAGTAATGTTAAAAAAAAACGTATACTCCCCTTTCAAATGGGATTTTATATGAGATGGACCAAGTTGGCAGCTTATTGGCCGTGTATGGGGCCTTCTGACTTGCCTACCCAACTGATATATGGACAAAATCAGATGTTAATTAAGCATCGGATTGAGAACCGAATCTTGTTGATGAGGTCGTCTGGGCCAAATGATCAGGTCAACCTGATATTGGCCTTAGGGGCAACACAATATTATCCACTTCAAGTGGGTCAAGATCCATCAATGTATGGCCACCCTTACTCAGATTTACAAGCCGAAGGGATCCAAAGTAGACTGTAAGTGGTCAGCAGTGTTACTAGTTATTGGCACTACATATAAGGATAACAGTTGGTAAAGGCATTAACCCCACACGTGTATTATAAAGGACAACTTTTATTTTCCCTTTGTATCTTTCGTATATAATATTAAAGGAGACATATTGGATAAATGAAAAAAAAAAACCTAATTTTGTAGGCAATTATGAATAATATATGGTGCTGGTTTCACTTTGGGATAAAAATGAATCCTATCTGTGAAAATGACCCCTTTACTGGAGCGTTTTATAGAGCCTACCAGTTCTCTGTCTGTGTTTGAAATGAAGGGTGGGCATGTCCTAACGCTCCCTGCCAGAAGCAGGAGGGGTAGAAGGGGGAGGGGAGAGCCAATCTAGCAAGTCTAGCCAATCTAGAGCCTAGCACTCACAAAAGCAGACAGGCTTCAGTTCCCTATCAGGTCAGCCTAGCTGCTGATTGGTTCCTATCCTGCAGTGCAGTGTACTGAGAGCCGCTGGCCCCCCTGCACATCCAGAGAATTCAGCCAGCAGGAAGTGGAACAGATGGGCGGGGCTAGTGTGGTTTTTGTGGAATTTCTCAATAAATCAGTCCGAAACACTTTTTTTTTTTAAGCACAATCTTTCTATATCTAGAGGAGAGGGGTACATTCATAATTTTTATAGGATATGTCTCCTTTAAGAGATGAGCATATATTTTATTCTGCTAGCTTGTTACAGGAGTAAAAGTTTAGTGTTGTCTCAAATGCCATTGGCTTAAATTACACAAGCTCCCTTATCAATTCCCATTGCCATCCTATCGCCTTATAATAGACCCTTTTCTATCAAGTTCATCATTTATTTATACAGCAGCAAGTTACATAGTGCTTTACATTAATTCATAATATGACTGGACGTACAGAGAGAGGCACCAAAACTATGTCTGCAGTAAAGTTGTGTACAGTGTTTAGTTTTTTTTTTAAAGGGGTGACAAGGAGGTATTGTGGATGGGGAACAATATAAAGTCATGGTTATAACTGGGGCACATCAGGAAAAGTACTTTTATTCCTTACCTAACTGACTAAACAGGTCACTGTGTACAATCTCGATGAGGCAGTACAGTTTCTGTCGCACAAGCCGTTCTTTTGGAATATTCAGGATGAATTCTGTGAACAATTTACTGTGAAAATTGCAGACAGCTAGTTAATGTTCATAACAACAGAAATGGCACAACTGCAAAACTGTACGATTTCAAAGCGTTTAGCTAGATACATGTATGTACCATCATAAGAGGAGATTATTAGAACAAATCCCCCTCCGGGGACAGGCCCCAGAGATTAAGCATGATAGCAGATAGCAAATAAACAATTAAAAAGAAGGATTTAAAGGGATTCTGTTATTTTTTTTTTCAAAATGCATCAGTTAACAGTGCTCCTCCAGCAGAATACTGCACTGAAAACCATTTTTCATAGGAGCAAACAGATTTTTTTATATTTAATTTTGACATGGGGCTAGACTTATATTTAGTTTCCCAGGTGCCCTCAGCCATGTGAATTGTGCTCTGATAAACTTAAGTCACGCTTTACTGCTGCGTGCTGTATTGGTGTCACCCCCCTCCCAGAGGACAGGTAATAAAATGGCTACCTACACCCCTATATTACAACAAAAAAAAATACATTTGTTGGTTCCAGAATAAAATGGTAGAATTATTTGCAATGTATACAGTGTTTAGTACTAAAGCTACACTAAAAATCAAGGTAGAATCCCTGTAAAATAAACATGAAAGGTTAAAATGATCACTTACCTTAGTTCTTTTGGGTCAAATACAAGCTTCACATCATTTATGATGGCAGGCAAATATTTCAGTGCCGCTCCCTACAGAAAGATATAACACAGTATAAGAAATACTTTGCCAGACAACTGCAGAATGAGAACACTTTTGTACCACAATCTTCATTAAGTGAAGGGAGCTGAACTATACACTGACTGACAGATGCTCTGATACAGAACTCACCACTAGGCATTCTACATTTCAACAAGGTCCGAAGTCTGGCTAAACAGTATACTATCAGATCATTTGGACTGTTAATCAATTGTTTGGATTGCACATGAACAGGCTTCTTAATAGCTACCATAGCATTCTGTGTGTAAGATACAAACCAATTAGATCGAGCCTTGTAACTTTACTCTTTAAATTGGCTTTGTTCATACTAGCTTAACGGGTCTGGTGCATAGCAACAATTTCAGCTCTTAACCAGACCTAACCTTTGCTCTGGCTATTTAAACAGTTACCTTTAAATAGTAGCTCCACAAGGGAGTGCTTGCATACCACTACTTTAATGCTCTGGCTCTAAAAACAAATAGTGGCAGGCCTGCCGTGGTGCTATGGCTTCTTGGTCTAGTTCATTTCCAATACACTACATTATGGTAACTTGGCTGACATGAATTATTTCTCAACCCTGTCCACTAGTCCACTGTAATAAGGTTGTTAAACACAGCCAACATATTTAGTCTTGCTCTCAAATAGACAACATACAAGGTTCTCGTTCTCTAATTGCCAAAATATAAAGTCTTGCTCTTTAATATCCAACATATGGAGTATAGCTCTCTAAAAGCCAACATATCTAGTCTTGATCTAATAGCCAACATATATAGTCTTGCTCTCCAATAGCCAGGATATTGAGTCTTGATCTTTAGGGCTCTGGCACACGGGGAGATTAGTTGCCCGCGACAAAACTCCCTGTTCGCGGGTGACTAATCTCCCCGAGTTGCCTTCCCCTGCCATCCCACCGGTGAACATGTAAGTCGCCGGCGGGATGGCACACGCGGCGGCGCGATTTCCCGAAATCGCCGAAAAAGACTTGCGATGCTTTTTGCGCGATTTCCCGAAATCGACGAAAAAGACTCGCAAGGCTTTTTCGCCGATTTCGGGAAATCGCGCCGCCGCGTGTGCCATCCCGCCGGCGACTTACATGTTTTGTCGCGGGCGACTAATCTCCCCGTGTGCCAGAGCCCTTAATAGCCAGCATATCTAATCTTGTCGGGAAATCGCGCCGCCGCGTGTGCCATCCCACCGGCGACTTACATTCTCGCCGGTGGGATGGCAGGGGAAGGCAACTCGGGGAGATTAGTCGCCCGCGAACAGGGAGTTTTGTCGCGGGCGACTAATCTCCCCGTGTGCTAGAGCCCTAATAGACAAAATAGCTAGTCTTGCTCTCTAATAAGCACAATATCTAGTCTTGCTCTCTGATAATCTTGACCACTGTTTACTTTCAATAAGAATGAAAGTATCATCAAAAACATGTTCATTTTTTAATTTTAAAACCCTGAGTGTGTTGTGGCAGGCTCAGAATTTAGAAGCTAACGTGAAGCCCTTAGGAATACATTATAGATAGGAGAAGCAAAGATCAAGACTGGTTCAAAAGGCAAATATCTTATTCAAAGAGGAAAATATTGACACCAGTGACAGAACTTTAGTGACTGCATTAGATTAGAGTGATTGATTACTCCACTGATCTAGCAACACTTTGATAGCGCCTGCTTGTTGTTGGGATCCATAGGACAGTTAAAATATGTAAATGAAAGCCTATAGAAGGCAACTTAATTGATAAAAAGCTGAATATTTTAACACAGGATTAGCAAAACTCAAGCCAAACACTATGCAATACTCTGAGATAATTAAATCTGATTTGATGATAAACATGGGAAAATCAGATCTGTAGGCTGATAAGTAGCACTTTAACCAACTGGGAGGATTATGCAGTTTCTAGAAACAATCTATGCTTCTTAGATATACTAAAGGTAACGGTATGTGGCGTGATTTATGGCAGTTTTGATGCCCAAGCTTATGGTGTCTCTGCATTTCTCCCTATGCTCTCAATGGGAGTTGCCAGGACCTGCAGATGAACTCGTGTATCAGGTAATCGCCACTGAAATCACTATGAAGTGTTTTGGGGTCTTTTGCTGCCCACCTGTGGAGCTATTGAATACTTCAATGGTAAAATGCCCGGAATAAAACTGTTTGCCATTGCCCTGAGGGGCTGACACCTCTACGGGGACATACCGAGTGCCAGTAAGGTTAAGATTTATGGTAAAGGCTGATTTGCTCTAAAAGATACTACTGAAAGCCCAGGTTGAGGGTCATTAAATTAAATAATATGGAGTCCAAACACATTTGTTCTGCAGATATTCTTTAAACTGTGGCTTAGGGGCAGTAAATTCAAGAGTTTTAGGGGGTCTGAATTAATGTTGGATCCTGAGGGCTCTGGCACACGGGGAGATTAGTCGCCCGCGACAAATCTCCCTGTTCGCGGGCGACTAATCTCCCCGAGTTGCCATCACCTGCCATCCCACCGGCGAAAATGTAAGTTGCCGGTGGGATTGCACACGTGGCGGCACGATTTCGGGAAATCAGCGAAAAAGCCTCGCGAGGCAACTTCGGCGATTTGGCGAAATCGCGCCGCCACGTGTGCCATCCCACCGGCGACTAACATTTTCGCCGGTGGGATGGCAGGTGATGGCGACTCGGGGAGATTAGTCGCCCGCGAACAGGGAGTTTTGTCGCGGGCGACTAATCTCCCCGTGTGCCAGAGCCCTAAAGAGGGGCTTTAGCTAATAAGCCCGACCACCTTTGCCCTAAAAAAGGCTCAAAGGGTTGTCTTCCTGTATCTGGTCTTCTGTATCCTCTGTTAGGGCCATGGCAGATGGAGCATTTTTATCTATAAAACTAATAAAAAGACAACAGATAAGATTAGTAAGTGTTGCCATACTGTACATCTCCACACAATTAGTAAATAACTGGAAAAAAATCCCTACCTAAAACTAGCATATATTTTGAATTTAATACAGCAAATCCTAGCCAACTACCCAGTAACTCTTATAGAGGCTTCGCAGTTCCTAATAGTTCTTTGCAAATTTAAGGCAGCTGTCTTCTCAATATATCTATTTCATCTTCCAGAGGTTTTTACTTCTGTAGGATGAATTAACGTTCTAAGCACTGCGGCTTGATTTTTAACATTAAACTGACTGTTTGATATTTCTGCTGCATATCTCCAGAGGAGAAACATCAGATAACACAGATCTAAAAGCACATCTTTTCTTGATGCCTGAAGAATTCCTTTCAAAACACACAGTGGGCCCCCGAGATTCTCAGGGGGCGCAATTTGGACCTTTGTTTGACGTCAGCTAGAAATGGAATTCATAAGGTTGCCTGCATAAACCTCAGGAGCCTGTGCACCAAACTCAACACTGTTTCAGGCACTAAACAAAAGGTATAATTGCTAGTGGAAAGTAGATTTTGTCTAAGCTGAAAAATGTCTGTAATATAAATCCACTGGGGGGGGGGGGGGGAGGAACAAAATTTCCAGTGATTTATTATTTCGTTGCATGTGATTGCAAAGCCAACGTTTATAAATGAAAACTTTTTAACTTTTTGGTAATAAAAGGAATCAAATGCTTTTTATTCCCCCCATATTAGTATAAATGTAATTGCGCCTGACTGCATTTTGGTAAATTCTAATCTGAACTATGCATTCATCTGAATTAACTGTATATAGACAAATTCCCTGTGCCATGCTATGTTATTCATGTATGATAAATTAGCCTTGCAATCATTTTAATTTGAGATACTGTCATTGGAGGAATGATTACTATGAATAAATGCTTTTTAAATATTGCATGAAACAATTGCCAGCCATTTCTCCATTCAAACAATAATGGGAATGCAATGGATATAGTTAAAATGGTAGCACTGGAAAAATACACTAAGGCTTTGTTCTCTGTTGGCTACCAGTCCAGAAAGTTGCCCCAAAATGTTTGTAGAAGGGAAAGTCCTTCTTCTATAAACTTACATTACTGTATATAGTGAACCCCTGCATAGCTGTAGATCATTCGCAGTTAAACAGATATGTCAGTTCTATAACTTAATGAAACAGAAGTCACCATAAGATGTTAACAAAAATGCATCTCTCCGATAGTTTGCTTTAATCAATAATACAGGTATGGTATCCCTTATCCAGAAACCCATTATCCAGAATCTCTGAATTATGGGAAGACCATTTCCTGTGGAGTCCATTTAAGCAAAAAATTTAAAGTGATTGACTTTTTCTCTGTAATAATTAAACAGTAAATGTTTAAAACATGGGACCTGTGATCCAGAATACTTGGGACCTGAGGTTTTCTGGATAAAGGATTTTTTCTGTAATTTGGATCTCCATAACTTAAGTTTACTAAAAATCATTTAAATATTGAATAAACCCAATAGGCTTGTTTTGCCTCCAATAAGGATTAATTATATCTTAGTTGGGATCAAGTACAGGTACTGTTTTATTATTACAGAGAAAAAGGGAATCATTTAACCATTAAATAAACCCAATAAGGCTGTTCTGCCCCCAATAAGGGGTAATTATATCTTAGTTGGGATCAAGTACAGGTACTGTTTTATTATTACAGAGAAAAGGGAATCATTTAACCATTAAATATTTGTAATTGGATAGAGAACTGGCTGAAGGATAGATTACAAAGAGTGGTTGTAAATGGAACATTTTCTAATTGGACCAGTGTGGTTAGTGGAGTACCGCAGGGGTCAGTCCTTGGGCCTTTGCTTTTTAACTTGTTTATTAATGACCTGGAGGTGGGCATAGACAGTACTGTTTCTATTTTTGCTGATGACACTAAATTGTGCAAAACTATAAGTTCCATGCAGGATGCTGCTGCTTTGCAGAGCGATTTGACAAAATTAGATAACTGGGCAGCAGACTGGAAAATGAGGTTCAATGTTGATAAGTGCAAAGTTATGCACTTTGGTAGAAATAATATAAACGCAAACTATCTACTGAATGGTAGTGTGTTGGGGGTTTCCTTAATGGAGAAGGATCTAGGGGTTTTTGTTGATAACAAGTTGTCTAATGCCAGGCAGTGTCATTCTGTGGCTACTAAAGCAAATAAAGTGCTGTCTTGTATAAAAAAGGGCATTGACTCAAGGGATGAGAACATAATTTTGCCCCTTTATAGGTCCCTGGTAAGGCCTCACCTTGAGTATGCAGTGCAGTTTTGGGCTCCAGTCCTTAAGAAGGATATTAATGAGCTGGAGAGAGTGCAGAGACGTGCAACTAAACTGGTTAAGGGGATGGAAGATTTAAGCTATGAGGTTAGACTGTCAAGGTTGGGGTTGTTTTCTCTGGAAAAGAGGCGCTTGCGAGGGGACATGATTACTCTGTACAAGTACATTAGAGGGGATTATAGGCAGTTGGGGGATGTTCTTTTTTCCCATAAAAACAATCAGCGCACCAGAGGTCACCCCTTTAGATTAGAGGAAAGGAGCTTCCATTTGAAGCAGCGTAGGTGGTTTTTCACGGTGAGGGCAGTGAGGTTGGGGAATGCCCTTCCTAGTGATGGGGTAATGGCAGATTCTGTTAATGCCTTTAAGAGGGGCCTGGATGAGTTCTTGATCAATCAGAATATCCAAGGCTATTGTGATACTAATATCTACAGTTAGTACTAGTGGTTGTATATATAGTGTATGTATGTGTGTATAGATTGGTAGGTGTGGGTTAGGTGTGCTGGGTTTACTTGGATGGGTTGAACTTGATGGACACTGGTCTTTTTTCAACCCTATGTAACTATGTAACTATTAAATAAACCCAATAGGGCTGTTCTGCCCCCAATAAGGGGTAATTATATCTTAGTTGGGATCAAGTACAGGTACTGTTTTATTATTACAGAGAAAAGGGAATCATTTAACCATGAAATAAACCCAATAGGGCTGTTCTGCCCCCAATAAGGGGTAATTATATCTTAGTTGGGATCAAGTACAAGATACTGTTTTATTATTACAGAGAAAAAGGAAATCATTTTTAAAAATTAGAATTATTTGATAATAATGGAGTCTATGGGAGATGGCCTTTCCGTAATTCAGAACATTCTGGATAACAGGTTTCTGGATAAGGGATCCCATACCTGTACTTGATCCCAACTTAAGTATAATTAATCCTTACTGAATGCAAAACAAACTTATTGCATTATTTAATTTCTAAATGATTTTTAGCAGACTTAAAGTCTGGTGATCCAAATCTGGAAAGCCCCAGGTCCTGAGCATTCTGCATAACAGGTCCCATAACAAGAAGAGAAGAGGACAAAAAAGCAGCTGTTTGCTTAATTGTATTTACTCTGCTTTTTACAAGAGCAACCTAATCTAAAGAAAATTACCTTACACTAGTCATTTTTTTGGGTGAATTACATTATTATGTTTCAAAAAAAAAGAATAAAAATATAAAAGGAGGGCTGTTGTCTATTAAACGCGATTCCTGAGAGATTACTTGGTTCCCACATCAACTGAAATGTTTCTTTAAGCTGACAGTCAGAAGGGTTTGTTAGAAGCTGCATTCCTTCCTCTACATTCCTCCAATAAGAACTATTGATTTTAAAAGATACAGTTTGTTGGTAATGTAGTGGCAACTCTTCCAGCTGCATTCCAGCAATAAAAGCACCACTCACTTAAACCTCCCCTGATTATAAAGCCTTAAGGCTATTTTCTTTGAAAAATGCATTGAGAACCTGGCTGCCTGTTGTATGGTAGTTTATGACAGACAGACTAGCACATGTTCATGTTTTTGAGCTTGCAATGTTAAGTGATACCCTCTGTCTACATATAAATTATACATATATATTTATGGAATAAATTGAAATTGATGAAATAAAGCATGGCATTTTGGCAATAGATTCACCACATTAGTGCCACCTAGAACACTATATTTATTCTGCAAAAAGCTTTACCATACCTGAGTAAACAGCCATAGAAGCTTTCTCTGTTTGTTTAAGAGGCCATTTTAGTTTGGTCTCAGTAGTTTCCATGTTCCTGCTCTAGCTGCTGGTAGTTCAGATCACCCATTCCAATGGGAGGTGAACTGAATTCTTATGGGAGGGGGGAGCAGGAGAAAGAGAAAGCTCAGCAGACTGGGGCCCAGGAATTAAAGGAACAGTAACACCAAAAAATGAACTTTCAAGTAATAAAAATATAATGTACTGTTGCCCTGCACTGGTAAAACTGGTGTGTTTGCTACAATAACTTTACTATAATTTATATAATAAGCTGCTGTGTAGCCATGGGGGCAGCCATTCAAGCTGGAAAAAATGAGAAAGGGCACAGGTTACATAGCAGATAACAGATAAGTTCTGTAGAATACAATAGTGTTTTATCTGTTATCTGCTATGTTCCTGTGCCTTTTCTCCTTTGAATGGCTGCCTCCATGGCTACACAGCAGCTTATTTATATAAATTATAGTAGACTTTCGGAAGTAAACACACAACTTTTACCTGTGCAGGGCAGCAGCACATTATATTTTAGTTACTTTTATTTTTTGGTGTTACTGTTCCTTTAAGGATTTTTCTGAGAGAGGAAGTCTGATACCAAAGAACATATTAACACTAAAGAAGACAAGGAATCCTATGTTTCTTTTGATAGAGGACTCAGTACAGCTTTTCTGTGAGTGCTTATGGCTGTATTTACATGGACCCAAAGGTGGACCACACTTTTATTGTATTGTATGCATTGTAATTATTTGATTCTTGGCACCCAGCTTTTATTTATATATATATACCAATAATATTGACCAATAAATTATTTCTTTATTTTTCATAAGTCCTGTGAGTGCGGAGTATCTTTTCTGCAGTATCTTTACCTTTAATTCTGCACCCAGGCACCCTAAATCCTGCTGATACGCGAGTGCCTGATCCATTTGGACTTTATATATATATATATATATATATATATATATATATATATATATATATATATATATGTGGGTGCCTAACTTTGCTTTCTAGCTTTAAAGCACAGTACTGTTGCAGTCAGGGCTTACCATTCAAGCCAATGGCAGATGCAGTCGAGTAATTTCAGAAGCTTTTGAGCCAAATAGATGCCAGTCTGCCTTATAGTAAATCATTTTGTTAAGCCATGCATCAATTGAATAAAGCCATAACAAGAAACAGAAAAAAAAAAAAAACATTCAGCCAAAAACAAAAATTTTCTAAAAGTGAAATAAATCCTGGTATAATAAGAATTTTGCAATAGTTTTTGTAACATCTAGGAATCCTGCCTGGAGAAGTCCCATGCCTTATTGCCTAGAGACAACAGATCAATGAGACTTCTCAATCAAACATTCTCATTTTAATGCTTCATTAAAACACCCTAGTGCACTAAAAAGCTGCAGCCATACCCTCTTCCTTGCAGGCTTCTTTCCATCTATTTCTACTTAATTTGTGGTAGGCACCGTTCCCATGGAAATGCAAGCTTAATGAATTAGTTGTTAAAAGGGACTGATGGTAACAATGTTGACATACAGTTTAATAAGAGCATTTCTGTTTATCACAGAGATGAGTTTCCAAGAGAGATATAATGAAAGCTTAAGCAGAATGTACCTGTTCTATTTTATCTTGTCATTTTATTATTAAAAGGTTACTATGATTGCCGTGTTTCAAATAATTAAAATGCAATATTGGTTAGCACAGGCTTTGCAGTAACTAGCGGTTTAAACCATCCACTGAGTCTCAGTCTCTGCTCTGGAAAAAAATGTAATGTTAACTTCCAAATCAATGTATCCTCTACCTTGTTTCATCATCATTGAACTCTAGCCTCCATATACTAAAAATGCACTAAGTTTGCCCAGTAACAGAGACAGTACCTTATAGCAACCAATAAGATGTTTAAAAACAAACAGGTACATTCTACCTGCTGATTGGTTGCTATGGGTTACTGCTCCCGGGCAAACTTGGTGCCTTTTATTACATAACCCTCTTGGTGTGCTGTATTCATTTACCCTGTACAGGGGCAATTAGAGTACATGCAAGCATGTTATCATTTCATGACAATGCGGCCACTATAGGTTCTCCCTGGGCATAACAACATACCCTTGTTGAACATTTACAGATTTTTTTTTTTTTTTTTTAGTTTTAAATAGTACTTATTTAGTTAAAAGGCAATGAAGGATGAAAAATCAGTAACAGCTGGCTACATGAGGAATGGTCATGTCATCAAATACATGAACAGTGGTCTGGGTAAGGCTCCTCGGTGGGAGCATGTATGGTTGTAGTTTAGGGCCTAGGTGTAAATTTTAGATTTGTTGCTGAGTTTGGGTCTACACGTTATTTAATTATGTTCATTTATGTTTGTAAAAAAAGTTTTACAATACCATGCTCACTTGCTGCACAGACCATTAGGGTTTTAGCAACGTAATTGACATAGGCCCTGGGTTTGGTGATAATGGTTGGTATTCTTTCTCAAATTTCACAACAGAATACATACAGTGGAATAAAATTATTCCAAATAGGGATGCACCAAGATTTGGTTCTGGATCTGACCAAGATTCAGCCTTTTTTCAGCAGGGCATGGATTTGGCTGAAACCATGCCCCTGGCCCAACCGAATCCTTAAAATTATGTAACTTTTTGTCACAAACACAGAAGCAAAATCGTTTCACCGCATGAAGCAAATGGTTCTCTTTGGCATTTGGCTGGATCCTAAAATAGTGGATGTGGTGCATCCCTAATTCCCATTGCTGTCACTATAAGGATAAAGTACTAGTACAAGCAATACAGAAAGGTATATAAGGTCAAAATGAAACCAACCATCTTGGTGACAGTTCAGCATACAGATAAAGCACACATAAAGCAATGCCATCATTATGTTAGTGTACAAGCATGCCCTGATGCTATACAGAGGCCAGGAAAGTTCCTTGGGGGATTAAAGTGTGTTGGGGAGATACATGGTGCCCCAAATTTAACTGGGTGATTACCTAACCAAATATTTCAAGACAAAATATTCTGTGCCAGCCTGCCAAATCTTAAGGCTTAGGGCACAATGCCCTCAGTCTGTTTTTTTTTTTTTCCTTTACAGGCGGAGAGAAGTGGATCTGCTCCCCTATGCACCTCAGTAAATCTGCACTGACAAGTACAGCATCCACCTCCGTCTTCGTGTAGTCGAGTGGAGGCGGAAGCAGTGCTTGTCAGGGCAGGCTGAGAGCAGCATGTGTGCCCTTAGCCTAAACCATAAATACCTTGCCTTGCATCTCCAGCTCACTTGACAAGAATTTGACAAATGCATGGAGCAATATTTGACTTTGGGTGCCCTGCAATAGTTGTGATCTCCAAATAATGTAAAAAAAAATGTAGTGGTTTTGCATGGCTAATCAAAGGTCATAAATTGCCTTATATTGCACTAAAATCTCTTAGGCTGATGCCAAACGTGGATTTTTTCCACTGCGTATTTTCTAATTCTCTCGGCGGCTGAAAAACGCCCGATATCATCATCCATAAAAATAGCTTGAAAAGACTCAAAGCAAACCACACAATGCGGAAATACGCTAGAAAACACCTTAGCACGGATTTTTCAAGTGTAGGCCGAAATACGCCAGTATTTGCAAAGCAAGCTATTCCTATGTATACGCAAAGGCAGCTGGCAGACCTAGCGGAAATACGCTGAGTTTTTTGCTCTTTTGCGCTATTAGCACCATGGAAACGGGATTTGCTTACGTCACCAGTACTAGGCTGAAAAACGCCATGTGTGGCTTGTGCGGCGTTTTTAGGGCGAGAAAAAACCGCAGCGGAAAAACGCCACGTGTGGCATCAGCCTTACTCCATAGAAATTTTCTCTTTAACTCTACTCTTTACAAATTCTAGTATCAAAACAGTACTTTACAGAGAGGTTGGGACTGATGATCTTCACATCAGTCCCAAAGCCAGTGGACAATGGGCACACCAGGCCGATTTTAGGCGCGCGGATAAATGCAGGCTGAGAACCAGCTCCTAAACTCCAACCAGCCAACCCCTGTGCCTGCTCCCTTGTGTGCCTGTGGCCTAAGGTATTTATTCCATTTACACAAACAATGGTCAGTTTCATCAAGAACCAGTTAGCCAGCCTGTATGCTTTCGGAGTGTGGAAGGCAACTGGAGTGAACATACTAACTCCTCAACTCTATTAAAAAAGGCTGTTATATCATAGCAGCAGAATATTTCCTTTGTACTGCTAACAGCAGTAAACATCAGAGTGAGTGAGTGAGTGAGAGTGTGTGTGTGAGAGAGAGAGAGAGAGAGAGGGAGGGAGATGGCTAACATGTTGATAAGTCACCATGAACAGAAGAATTCCACAGAGATCCAGAGTATTAAGGCAGTACAGCAAATTAATTCTGCAGATTAGTTGTCTATAGCTCTAAAACACTGCTCCTCATTGATTTCGATTCTGCAGGTCAATGCTGCCCTAAAATGATTTTCTTTGCACTTAAATATATTGTCTGGGCCTTAAATAAATCCCTCCCTAAAGACCCAGGCAAGAGATGTACCCTATGAACCTCCTTCCCCTTTTAAGTGTTATGCCATTTCATTTTCTATTTTCGGGAATTCAGGGGCAATTCTATGCTCTGAGCCTCCCTGAGGAGGCTCCTGCGATGCCACTACCCCGCTCGCCCAAGCACTTACCTATTCTCCGCTGAAGGGGGCCCAGAGGGGCCTGCATCACTAATGGAGAGTGCATGCTGTCTGTACTAGAAGAGCTGAATTTCTGGTTTAATAACCAGAAATTTCTCTCTAAAAGTTACCAGAAGTTTCTCAACTAGCCTCATGGCAGCTGCACCCCTGTTGGCATTTGTTGACAACACATTTCAAGCTAACGGTCAATTTTAGGAAATATTCTGCTGGTTTATGCCCACACATAACCTAAAGGTTGTTGTAAGACCCTTTCTTGAAACATATATCATATACATCGAAACACTTTGTGACACCATTTCCATGTGCAGGTCCAGACTTGGATACAGGGCAGGGAGGCCCAAAAAGCCCCCACTAGCCCAATAAATTGATTGCCTATGGCATCCTACAGCAGCCCCTCTGGCATTTGCCTGAATCCACAGATTGCCAGTCTGGGCCTGTCAACATGATACAAAACAACACAAGATCCACCCAGTCATCTACAAACAACCTAAAAACAAAACGTCAAAGCCCCATTACCGGGCTTGTGTGCTACGGCAGAAAAAAAAAAGCAGTTACATAAATCCCATAAGTCATCCCATAATTAAAAGTGAAACTGCTACACGACCTTCCCAAAATGCCTGATGTGAATTGCTCTAAAGATTTTCTTTGTAAACCCTTCCCCCAGCACAGCTGGAAATCCATTTTGCCATCACCACACTCTAATATTAATCAAATATATCATTGGGTATTTTCACTGGGCTGACATGCTAATCAGTATTTGAAAAGCTCGAAATCTTAAACTCTACTTATTTCCCTGGGAAAAATGGTTTAAATAGCCTAAAGCAATTTTCAGCTTTTTTTTCTTTCTCTTCTCATAACAAACTGTTTTCATATGTCATGTTTCCTCCGTGGTATTCAACTATTACTGACACAAGGAGCCGTTACCAAGACACAATTTTTTAGATCCAATTAACTCTTTTTTAAACCTGCAGCTAGCATGAGAATTTAGCAGAATAATTATAGGAAACTACTTCAGGGTAGATGGAACTTCTGGCAGCACAGTGTTGCAGTGGTTAGCGCCAATAAGGCCCTTTCAGTTATATACATGGGTCTCCTCTGCCCTGTCCCACCCAGTGACATCAGTAATGGGAGAGTTGGGCATGGCAGGTCAGATCGTGTATGGGTTGGATCCAGGTGGGTTACAGTTGGACACATGTCAAGTATTTGTTGACCTATGAAATACTACAACCAGGACACTATCTGCCTGGAGTCCCCATGTCTTAAGACAGTGATCCCCAACCATTGGCTCATGAGTAACATGTTGCTCACCAGTCCCTGGGATGTTGCTCCCAGTGGCCTCAAAGCAGATGCTTATTTTCCTGGCTTTTGGGCAAGTTTTGGCTGTATAAAATCCAGATGTACTGCCAAACAGAGCCTCACGTAGAGCCCATATTTGTAACTACAGAAACATTTTTCATGCTTGTGTTGCTCTCCAACTCTTTTTACATTTGAATGTGACTCACTTGTAAAAAAAAAGGTTGGGGATCCCCATCTTAAGAGAACACAAAACACATAGGGCTGCTCTTTGTGTGTGTGCGCAAAATAGAATTCTGGAACTGCTGTCTGTAGGATTGCTCATTTCAGTACCTGCTGTTTTTCCAGGATGATATTTTTAAATGACTTACACTTTCGATTTTTGGTGTTAGTGTTCAGGTAGACAAAACAAAACCATCTACCTTCTACCTTGCACACCTCCATCTTCCCGACCACACATATAGTGCGTGTCTTAAGCTACCTACCTCCTGGACCAAATCCTTATATCTGTCTCCGTTCTCTAAGATCCTATACATTTCTTATAATCTCTTTCTTCACTCTCAAATACCAGCTTCTATTTCCAAGAAATCTCAATCTGCTTTAATTGTCCAGTTTCTCTTTCTCATTTCTCTTCCCCAGGCACTTGTACCTACCACCAGTGTTCCAACTGCCAGTATCCACTTCGGGTTCCCACTTCTTTATTTTCCAATCTCTAAATCTCCAGCTACCCTAGCTTCATTTTTATTTATATTTAAAAAAATGGGGGAAAAATAAGAACAAATATTTTTTACCTTTACTATAACAGTCTGATCAGTGATAGTACTTGTCATTTCATTGATGGATTTGAACAGCTGTATCAAGGATTCTGTAAATTCAGCTTCTCCTTTATTTTCATACAATCTGTGTTTTTAAAATGAGAGCAAAGAAAATTACATTCACCAACAAAATCAGAGAAAATAAAAATATCTGACATTATTTTAGGTTAAATTTAAGAAGTTAAGAACCTAAACTGCAAAAATGTTGCCTCTGTGTACCTAAAAAGGTAAAATAAATGTAAAGGAGGTAAAATATTTGTATTTCTATGAAATCATAATTCTTACAGAACAGCTCTCCGTAGTGCAACAAAAAGCACCAAATACAAAGGCTATTCCTCTAAAATGACATATCGGTCACTTTCATCAACTCTATATAAACGTTTTCTTTGAAGTAACACATTTGTTCAAGCAGTGGATTACAAGCTACAGTCAGGTGATCCCAATGGGCCAATAAAAGGGCAACCATTTGGGAGTTTTAACCTTGAAATCAAGTAAGTTGCAGTTAAACTTCTTTCCTGTGAAAAATGTATAATGAGGCAGCAGAATTCTTAATGAATTCAATAAAAGTGAGCGTAAGACGTAGTTGGCTAGCTTGAATATATTGCAATATATGGACAAACAATCCCTGTTTTGCTTAAAGGGGAGGGCATATATTGGTAGCTTAATGCACAGAATGTCTTAATGCCCTATATATATATAGTGAATAAAGTACGCTCTGTTGTAAAATATAGGGTTATTATAAGTCATCGAGGAGTTTCATTACCATATAAAAGTACAAGGCCGTGCAAGGTGACATGTTATATCTTCACATTTTACAACAGGGGGTATATTATTTATTACAATACACAAGTTTCAGTGAGTCATGTGACAGAAATGAAATCACTAAGCACTGATTATAAATGATTACATCACTAAGATATGTTTATAAGGATATCATTTACAGGATATTCATGGCTCTTGTGTATTATATACTAATAATGGGAGACTTCAGAGGGCCTTTGATTGGATTACAAAAGCCTGCACACCAGAGCTGATAGCTGGTGAGGCATCAAGATCATCACTGGTCAACTCTCACAAAGTAATGGGGGATCATTCAGAGTGCAAAACTATGATGACAAATAAGCATATCCCCACAGAGAATATTTATGAAGTGATACTGAAAGGAACATGTCTTGAATATAGAATTTTATATACTATAAACAAAACCACTGTAATTTTAACATAAATATGCTCTTGGTCACACTTCTTTCTTACACCTACAAGAAACCACCAGGCAACTGAATCATGTGATTTAGGGTGGGACAACTTAAAGGCAATTTTTTTTACATGGCAAAATTTTTTTTTAAATCCCAGCAAACACTGGACCATTTTAAATGGATGCTTATGGGTAAACAAGCTGTTAAATGGTAAGAGTTATGTCCCCTGAGAGGAACAGAGAGGCAAGTTGCTGACTAGTTGCAACTAAATACTAGAGTATATGTTGAAAAGTAATGCTAGGACTACGGCTTTGCACTAAATAAGTCCAACCATGCAAAAGTTAGGAATTTTATTTCCATCCTCAGTTGAACTGACAGAGTTATGCTTATTGAAAATGAGTTATTATACCTTTTGGGGATTCACTCACTGCAAGCTATGAAAAAATGCATTTTTCTACAGTAGATAAAAGTATTACTATATTCAAATAGGCAGTAAAACAGGGACATGTTGCTATAATGTATTGTACTGCTAACACAACTAGACCTAGGCAGTGCATTTTATAAGGATATCCTCTAGTAATGCACACTTCGTACAGTAAAAACAATGACATAGGTTAGATAACAAGGCAAAAAATAAAAAGCAAACTTACTGGTTAAACAATACTCTGGATCGCACAATAAATTTAAAGATGTATTCCAAAGCTTTCATTGCCTTGAATAGCTGGTCCATCACCTGTGGTTTATCAGCACTTTCAACATAGTTTTTTAACACTTTAGTCAGTTTCCTGGCAAAAGAGAAAAAAAAAAAAAGTACTTATAGTGGAAACTGCAATGTGTAATCCAATCATTCTGCATTATTCTGCGAATTCGAGCAACAGATGTACATTTTTTCCAAATACTTCCTTCTCACTCCTATAATAGTCACATTCTAAGGCTAACGCCATTCATTCTTGGCCTGTGTTTATCTTCCCTGCTGCTGGCATCAGTCCTCTCCTGTTCAAGGCTGTATTTTTGGTCCGGTGCTGCCCTAGGTACCAGACCACTGCTGCGCCCATTGGCGAAAGCAATGCCACTGCGCAATGTTCTGCGTGTGGATTTCATAGGAAAAGCTCTGGTGGCAGCGGAAAATGGTCTTTTTTTCACATAATTTTTATTTACCATATATGCACCCGAGAGCAGCCACCCCCAAGCTGCCACCTTAGGCACAGGCCCTCAAGTGCCTATATGGTAAATACAGCCCTGCTCCTGTTACTGAACCCAAAGCCACTTCCTCAGCCCAGGTACAGGTATGCTCACATGTTTCAGTGCCAAAATGCATACTCATACTTTTCTAAAGTGAAATTGGCTTAGTGTACCTGCTTGCATAGGGCTCCATATGTTGGCTAGCATAGGGACCAATATTCACCTTCATTTATTCACTAGCCTTAAATCAGCCCCATGTGGCAGTATGCAATCAAAGCTGGTTTTGGTTGACCCATGTGACGGTAGTCTAAAGATGATCAAACACAGACGAAAACTCTAAGCCAGCCATTTACTTGATTTGCCATATCTGTGAGGTGATTGGTCAAACATGAAATGCAAAGGGAGGACTTCTTACTAAACCGTGACACACATTTAATAATTCAAAAAGACATGACACAGCTAACAGGGTAAGAGGACAGCATGACATGCAAGATGGTCAACAAATTCATGATCATAAAATCAATGTGTCAGAGTCCTCTATCCAAGAGTCCTATTGCATCAAACAGACCAAATCAAGTCCCACTGGCTAATATAATCTCCTGGGTGCTGGTCACATGACTGGCTGAATAAACCAAAATAAAAGGAGTCAGCCCAGCAAGACCAATCTACCAGCAATTCTACATACCATTATCAACTGTGAATAGCATTTTACAGTTTATAAGGAGGCAAGGGATCTATTATCTGGAGTGCTTGGGACCTGGAGCTTTTAGTAAAAATATTTAAATTGTTTAAAGTTTGACATTAATTTGGTTGCTTAGTTACCAAGTATGAGTACAGATATGAGACCTGTTATCCAGAATGCTTGGTACCTGGGGTTTGCTGGATAAGGGTTTTTTCCATAATTTGTTCCCTGTACCTTAAGTCTGCTAAAAATCATTTAAACATTAAATAAACCTAATAGATCAAGTACATCTAAGTTGGGATCAAATATAAGGTACAGTGTTATTACAGAGAAAAAGGAAATAATTTTAATCATTTTTCTGTACAGGTTATTTTCTGTACAGGTTTCCGGATAACAGGTCCGATTCCTGTACTGACTCATTGTGATAGAGTTAAAGCATATCTGTAATAAATCAAGAATTCTCTCTATGGCGAAAGGCAATGTTGTAACGTGGAATCGTCAGGGTAACAAGTTTCTGTTTAACACATTCTATAGTTTTCCAAATGATTATTAAACTATTCCTGATCATTAATCATTCCTGTTAAATCACAAGCATTGAAGAAAAAAAAAAAAAAAACATACGTGTATGCCAATGTTGCACTGAAATGCTTCTTTATGTAAGTCTCCAGAACTGGATTAAAGTGTTGGAATTTCCTGTCAGCGATCAGGCCAATGATAAACACCTGAAAGAGCAAGATTAATGGTTTAACAGCACAGATTCACTAACTGCAAACATAGAGGCATAATTTGTTGGTTATCTAGTGGTGCAGTCAAAGCATTTCTATACACACGCACATTGCTGCAGTTGCTAAACAAAGGGTCACCCGGTGCAACTGAATATATATGGCAATGATCATGCAGACTCCAGCAAAATGTTGATATGTTCATATACGGGGAACAACACTGGCTTCTTAAGATAAATCATGTTCTATGCAATATGGTAAATGTGCAAATGAAATACACAGAAAGAGGGAAGGAGAGAGAAAAGATATAAATATATATATATATATATTTTTTTTTAACGTTCTTTATTTGGGGGAAAAACAAAGGCATTATTTTCCAATTTCTCATAATCAATGTCAGTCTGGCCTCCTAGGACCTATTCACCAGAGGAATTGACACCCAGGCCAAATTAATTAGGTGTTATAAAGGGCTTGTGTAAGAAATAAGGAAGGGATGATGGGAATTACTTACTAAGGTATGGGCCGACCAGAAGTTTCTCTGGTACTCTGTACACAGGCAGGCCGGTCTAACCCTTTATTCTCATCAGTCTATTTCTACAAATACTGTAGCAGTTACCATACTTACAAGCCACTTACCAAAGCATCAAATACCAATATATCATAGGTTTCGCTTTCCGAATTTTCCATTATGATGTTAAAAAGGGCATCTAGCGTGTCCTGCAGGAACTGGAAAACAAATGTCAAGAAGCAATTGTTAAATCACAGCAAATTTAAATGGGGGGGGGTGGGGGAGGCTGATAAAGATAAAGTACCTTGGCCAGTTTGCTAAACACTACTATTATATAAGGGTGAAGACACATGGGGCAGTCAGTTGCAGGGACTTCTAAAAAAAACTTGGTCACGGCGGGTAATTTAATTGCCATAGGTTAATATAAGCGTCACCGCAACTATTCACACACTGTTTGTGGTGTTCCGATTAGTTGCCGCAACTGATCAATCGCCCAGTGTGTCTTCCCCCTAAGGCACTACAAGATCAATATAAACTAACGAAAATAGATACTAAAACTGCCATAATTAGGCAAGCTAACAATGCTTTTCACTTCCACAGGTGCCAAAATGTGGAGATGGCCACCCTGCGCCCTGCAGAAATGGCTGAGAGTTCTCAAGTGGAAGTCAAGACACCTTTGATTCTCGGGTTTAAAGGAGAAGAAAAGTGACTCAGGCATTTTATTGCCAATAGATTAGCCACAATGGTGCACGCTAGAAGGCGATATATATTCTGCAGAATGCTTGATCATCCCTGAGTAAACAGCCCCAGAAGCTCCCTCTGTTTAAGACAGAAGCAGCCATTTTAGCTTGGTCTGACATCACTTCCAGGCAGCAGCGTGCAGGGAGAGAACAGCTCTAAGCTCAGATTACAGCAGAGAGGGGAGGGGGTGGACTGAGCAGACTTGTGTGGTGCCCTGAGAGAAGGAAAATCTGACACAGAAGATCATGGATACAGAAAAGAAGGAAGGAAATGTGTTTCTTTTCACCGAGGACTCCGAGCAGCAGTTGTATAAGAGCTTATGGCTGTATTTACATTGACCTTTCTGATAAAGCTTATGTTGATGGAAACCAGCCACTACAACCATTTTTAAAAGTATGCCCAACATGATTAAAATAAATAGGCAAAATGTAGTAATAAAACCAAAAGATCACCTGTTTTTAATCTAACTTTGAATATCCTTAGTAGGCAGTTTAATCCAAAACCTGAGGGATGTGGGATATTTTGCACATTCTAAGAAGCCACTATGACCTTATACCTTTCTGATTATATAAAGTCTAAACAGAGAAACAAATCAAGTCTAAAAATGGCTAGAAATGCAGTATTTTATATACTGAACTTCCTGTACTTGCAGAAAGACTTCAGCAGCCTTATAACATTAATGATCCAGTCCTTCATAGGCACTCACCTTTTTGGTCCATTTTAGGGGTTATTTAGCAGAAAATGCAAGCCAGTTGCCATGGAAACCAATGCAACAGTGCTGACAATTAAAATTTTGTTGCTGATTTACTATGTTCACATCTGCCATGTAATGTGAATTTTGGTTTGTGACTTTAATATTGAATACACCATATTAATGGCTTCTTCACTAAGCCCTGGGCACATGATGAAAATCAGCAGTAAAGAAGAGGGAGCTATGGCAGACATCTTGAGAGCCACCGATCTTCACTGCTAAAGGACTATGGTGGTTTTGGACTTGTAAAAAAAAAACTCCAAAAATATAATATGTAGCATTTCTATCCTACTTCTCTGTTTAGTTTTAGTTCTCCTTTAAGGGGGGGGGGGGAACATTTTATAGAGACTGATTTTTAACTTACATAGTTACTCTTAGTTGCAGTAAATACCAACTATATTGGCACATTACCTTAACGACTTCTTCACCATCAACCTTCATCAGCTGACGCAGATTCTGTTGCAGCAAATTTGTATTTGAGCGCCATTTCAAAAGACCCAACAAATCAACTGCAGGAGACACAATCCATACCCATAAAGAATGAGCAGAACACTTGTTAAAATGACAATATTTATTAGCTGCACTTTAACTGTGCGCTACCTCAGTATAATATATTGCTGTATTTCTAGTAGCCAGCCAGGGGCAGCTGCCAGTTCCACTCAAAGGGAAGAGGAAATTACTTTTGAGCCAACTGTGTTTAGCAGAGTCACACAAATGCAGTGTTAAATATCTTAGGCTCCAAGATGATAGAGAGAGTGGTTTGTATCACGTCCCTTCATAGCAGTCCTTCTCATACAGTCTACAATTTATTTTTTTCTAGGGACAGTTGCAAACAACCCATTTGTGTTAATCTTCATATAACAGGGAAAGTGTTAGACTGGGGCTGCCACTTCATGGGCCCCTGCCCCAGTTACTGACTCCTCCGCCAGCCCAAAGTGTGGCATGGAGAGTGGCCCTGGGTCAGCGGGGTTTCCCAGTATCCTGCCTGCCCAATCTGACCCTGAACAGGGATAGGCAACCTTTGGCACAAAACTACAATTATATTTTTTAAACTCAGCGGACTACCATATTCCAGAGCATACAATGTTCTATTTAGTTTGGCTGAACACTTATGACTTGCCCTAATTTGGTGCATCCAATCTTTAGCCAACTTATCACATTTTCTAGATTCAGTAATATAAGACAAAGAATTCACCATACCATTCTGGGTGAGTTTAGTCGAACAGACCAATGTGGATATTTGGAAGGAGTCCTTGCTAATAGTCCAATTGCCAAGGTTAACCATGGTTTTCCCGGAAGTATAGTGTCCTCTTTCTTCCAGTTCAATTTTGGTTGAAGGAAGGCCAAGGTACGTGGCCACATCCTCTTGTTTCTTCGCCTCGGCCTGTTAGTCAACAGCATGATAAAACATTCAAGAATGGAGATGGCTTACACAAAGCAGAAATCTAATAAGCAAACAGGTTTAAAGTGATTTAGCAGTTTACTGGGGTGACACTCTCAATGGGTGGTGCACAAATTCCCTAAGCAGCGGGAAGTGTGTAATTATATTCAGTTCCCTTGGAAAAAAGTGCACTTAAACAGTGCGGGGGAACCTGCAAAACAAATACTTAATTCATTGCTAAAATCAGCTGGTTCTCCTCAATATGCAGGAATAATGCTGTTAATTACTGTGATTCTTTAATTTTCATATTATGATTCAGAATATTGTTATATCAATCACAAACATGAAATCACTGGTAAAAAAAATAGTGTGTCATGTGAAATACACACCTCCCATTATCTCATCAGACACAGTGCATTAGCAAGTTAGCAGCATGTTATTACCCAACCAGCCAATATAATAATAAGATTAATAAGAAGAATTTGGTTCTTATTATTAATGTTATTATGATATTGGCTGGTTACTTTCAGTAAGATTTTGTGATGATATCTACTAGCATTTTTTAACCAAAATGCTTAGTGTGCCAAAGGCCTGATGTTGGCCACTCATAGGTGAATAAGCTGGATCATTATGCCACACAGAGTTTTAAATTTTGGTTGAGAAAGTTTGGCAGGGTTAATAAGTTGGTCTTCAAAATTATTAATTTTAAACGCCCACAGATGATACCATTTGGTGAATGAAGACTCAAGACCAACTTTGGTGAGGAGCTTTTCTAGCACTGATATACTTTATCAGCATCTTATCTAAAGGCTAATAAATGAAGACATTGTTTCAGATATTGGTTAGGGCAGTAGCACATGGGAAAATTAGTCGCCCATGGTTAAATCTTGGCTAGCGTGGGCAACTAATCTCCCGGAAGTTCCCTCCCACCAGCAATATAGTGAATTGCCGGTGGGAAGGCATACGCGGCTCTTCATTTCCCCAGGTCACCCGAAGTTTCCTGCACAGGAAGGCATTTTGGAGAAATTGGAAGTCCATGGTAGCAAAGATTTTACCGCAGGCGACTCATTTCCCTGTGTGCCTTAAAGGTGGTTCACATTTAGGATGATAAAAGCTGGCAACTCAGTCTTCTTCAGAATGAGCCAGCAGCTTACTGGACTACGTATGGGGACCTCCTAATGGCCTTCCTCAATATATGGGCAGATTTAATAATCCAGTCGGTTGAGAGCAACATCAATGTACTGATGTGGCCAGTATTAGGATCAGATTGATGGCCCAGGGGTCAAAGGATTGGATCAGCATAGCACATGGTTGGCCAAATCAGATGACTGTGCAAAATGAGCAGATCTATTAGTATATGGCCAATGATGCTGAATTGCATTTACAACACTGACTGAGTATTGGCATTCCAGGCTCAACTGTTGGTCACAGTAAAAAAAAAAAAAAGGTTACCAAATGAAGGCAGAATTGCTTTAAAATTGAAGTTTCTAAAGGTTTGACTCTATTTAAAAGTTTTTTGCGTATGTCTTTATGAAAGCTGGTCAGTTCAAAAAAATCTGTTATACAATTAGGTTACGTTACCTTGTAAACTATGAGATCATGTTCCCCATCCCTTAATGTTGTTCCATCATATCTCATCAGTTTTACAAAGGCCACTGCAAATGGTTTTTCTGTTTTATCTTTGGCTGCATAAAAAGGCAAAAACACAATGGCGTCACTAATTAAATTTAACAGTGCGTTTTACATTATTGTATGTTTATAGAATGGCTCGTTTTTAGCAACTTCCCAATTGGTTTTCTTTTCTTTCTTTTTTAATAATTGGGGTCACTGATGCTGGCAGCCATAAAGCTATTTCTCTGTTAAGGTGGCCATACAAGGGCAGATTGTAGATGCCAATTCGGCAGCTTATTGGCCTGTGTAGGGGCAGAAACGATGGCCATACCCGTCCGATATCTGACCTGAAATTGGCCAGATATCGATCGGGCAGGTTAAAAGAGTTAGTCGGATCGGGGAACGCATTGGCTCGTTGATGCAGTCCCCGAACCGACTGTGCCATTAGCCTACATTTTCCCAATATCGCCCGTAGGTGGGCACCTTAAGGCCACAATTTTATCTTTTTATTCATGTCCTCTTCTATGCATATTCCAGTCTTTCATTCAAACCACTGGCTGGTAGCTAAGGAAAGTTTGTACCCTAGCAACAAAATAGCTTCTTGAATTCTATATACATATATACACATACATATACAAAAGCTAAAAAAATGAAGATGAATAAAAGTGAACTACCTCTTTAAAAAAAAAAAAAAAAGAGAGAGAGGAGGGAGTAGGATTAACACATTTGTTGGTTACTTACAGTCCTGGGAAGATCTGTGGCGGAAAGAAAATCTTAAATGGCTACGATTCACATCTTCAATTGGGATGGCAACCTTTAGGGGAAACATATCAGAACAATTTTAAGAATTAGCAAAGCTGCAGTTTATCTTCATGCATCAAAAACACAAGTGCAGTAGAGTAAAGCACAACATTTTATACTGATACAACTGCATAAGAATTACAGCAATACTTACTTTTACAGTCTCAAACCATCGGGGTTGCTTCACTTGATAGTACACAACGGATTTGTACTCGGAAATGGGTTCATCGCCTGCCCCGAGGTAAATAACATTCTGGAAAAAAAAAAGACAGAGAGGCAAGTTTAGATTCTCATAACCTTTCTGTTTCTCTGGGGTCGCTGCCTTCAGAAGTAAGAAGTAAACCTGTAAGTTTGTAGATTTAGTAACTTCACCAAGAATGTCTTGTTTATTTATTTATTTTTGGGTCAAAGGAGTCAGAGATGTGCTGCAGACAGTAAAGCTAAAGAAGCTGTCTGCAAGCTGTGGAGAAGTTGTTAAAATTTGTAACATAAATATTTTAGCCCCTCCTCCCCTACCAGGTTTATAAATGATGCAGAAAGAACTGTTTTGTAGTTGGATTTCAGCATATAAAAATGGTATTTATTCCTACTTTTTGGTGGAACAGAATACAATGACAGGTATAGCAGGGATTTCTGTGTTGTGTGGGGCTCTTTAACAAATTTTGGTTCAGATGCTACTAGGCATTGTAGCCCAGTCACCTTCAAGGTGGCCATACATGGGCCAATATAAGCTGCAAACGGATCAGCGGCTTAGTAGCTTGTGTACGGGATCTGAGGGACCAACCCGAGAGATATCAAACCATTATCACCCACCTCAAGTATAGTGATGGCCACCTTAATGCCAGTGGAAAAGCATTTTCAGAAGATCGGCTGCCCACAGTTTAGAAAATGTACCATTGGGGAATAATCGTTCCTGTGCCATTACCCTAAAGGGCTGCATAACTTGCTAGCACTACATAAATACATGATTCCAATTCAGCCTCTCCATAGAAAACTAAATCCTCTGCGGATGTCAATTTTGAAAGTACAAATAAAAAAAATTCACAATACCTCTAACCGTTTCCCATCTTCATCAAAGACTGAAAGAGATACTTCAACATTCTTCTGCGCAGTTTTGTTTCCTCTGTCAAAGTCCCCTTGAATTAATGTGACATATATGTCATTGCGCACATCACCTAAATGTAATTTGAGAAGAATGAGCGTCTGGTCATAATATACTTACATATTTTTATATTTTTATCATCAAAAAGAAAGAAGCTCCACATTACAATCCACCCCATAACACAGTGTTACTAAAGAGTTTTAGTAAGGCTTCATTTGGCAAAACAAAGAGTACTGAGGGGTGGCCCAAACTCCTGTAGGCTGTAAAACACACTTCCTTTGGAAGTGATAAAGACATTTCTGCTAGGAAAGGAACATGGCTCCCTAATTTTATGTGCAAATAATAAAAAAAAAAACACAGGGGTAAAATAAAATGGTTATTGAAAACATCAATGCACTTAGATGTTATGCTAAAAAAGAGGCAGCTGGCATCATTTCATGTTGGCGATAGCAGGGAATTCGACATTAATGACTGATTACTGCAGATGTCACTTTTGGTTTAGATCACAAGTGCGATACCAAAGCGGTGTGTTGTTATGAAGGTCACCTCTCAGGTATAGGGAACAGATAATCATTGCTGTGATCTTTTCTTTGAAATAATAACCTTCAGAGAGCTTAGATACACGGAATAATAACAGACCAAGGAACAAAGAGAGGATAAACATAAACTGCAGCTATTTATCCACATTAGAACAATGGGCAACAGTCATCTATAGTTTTTTCAAAGAGATGGGGCTGTCTGAAAGTATTGCGCATTTTGGCAACAAAAGCAAATATGCAGATATGTATAAATGTGTATGTCGGGACTTACCTTGGCATCCCCCTAGTCACACTCTTAATAGCGATACCTTGGCCCTCCATAGCTGAACAACCCCACTTATATGCCAAGCCATATTCTTTCTTTATCAGGACTATTCAGAAAATAATAACTCTTTTTTTCTGCCAAATTTAGTTCCTGAAGGTGAGATAAGTGTCCCCCATATTAGTAAAAAGGACAGGCTGAAATAAGGGGCCTTACACTTAAAGATCCACTCGGTTGGTGTGGACCCCAAACAAGAATATCTTTCCCGGATATGCCCAACTTGAGGAGGGCGATAATGGACGGATTTGATCGTTTAGCCCTCAAGTCACACTAACTAGTGCGAAGACTGCATCAATGAGCTTCTCACCCAAATAAGGTTTTTAAACCAGCCTGATTGACATCAGTTGGTTAGACCCATCTGAGGGCCCTATACCTGTATATGGCCACCTCTACAGTCTGTTAACTTGTGCTTCTTGCATACAAAATAGACAGCGGTGCCACAAGCAGCCTGAAACTCTAAAAATGACAAAATAAAAAGGGAAAACCTCTTGAACTTGTGAGCAGCTGGTCTCTTTTTTGCAAAGGATTTGAGTAACAGTGTAGGGATGCCTAATGTACATAAATGTAGACACCCTTTCTTTGTTTGGGTCCATTCTATGTGGGTTACAAGAGCACTTCCCAATCAAACTCTTTCCATGAACTGAACCTAGTTCAGTTAAATCACTAATTGTCAGTCTAGGGCATTAATCAAATTAGCTGAATTGTAGTTTCCAATTACTGGCAAATGTCAATGGAAAATTGAAACCAGAAATACTTCACATTTTAAAAAGCATGCTGCATAAAGATCTATGTATTCCACCAAATAAAGCGAATAAAAAATGATATTTTCCCAGAGCTAGAAATGAACACAGATGGTAATATCTGCACTATTAATATAATGCTTTAAAGAACACAAGAGAACCTAAAGAAGACAGAAAGCTTTCATTTATATAGCCGTGCTGCAATAGACACCTGGCATGATGATCTCTGGAAATCCCATTTTCCGAGCAACAGCTGTTGACCTGTCTACTAGATGAGGAAATTCCTTGCGAATCTGATGAATGTCACCAGGCAGCAATTTCATCGTGACCCATAAACCTGTAAACAGAATAACCCAGGCCTTTAAAGAAAAGATTAAGTTTTGAACGCAGATGCTGTAAGCACACAGCTAATTATGAGCACATTCTATATAATAATAAACCACTGACTGTACTGAGTGACCCTCCTCAGACTTAAATTCATATGTATTGTTCTGATAGAAGAGCATTAAGCAAGTAATTGCAATATTTACAGATGGAGAAGACTCAAGGGCACCTCTGGATATACTCATACATACACAAAGCTTGTAAGGGGGTGTGTGCGCCATCCGTATTTCAAGACAATACAAAAAGTCAAGCCATACATTTACAACTGCTAATCATTAAATAGATTTTTTAGTTAAAAGGTAGTTAAAAGGAACTATTACTAAAATATGTCAGAGGAGGCTTGGGCTATTATGGAAGAAGCAGGTCTGGGTGGAGGTTTGATTCCAGCTAGGGCACTATCTGTAAATTAGGATTCAGATTCAGTTAGGTATTCTGCCGAATCCTTTACGAAGGATTCGGGGTTTGGTGCATCTCTAATTATAAACACCCTTGACAGTTTTGTGAATATTTTATTTACTCATATTTTCTTGACATCTAAGCATTACATTTTATAAAAAACAGCCATTTTTTTCCTGCTGCAGAGAACGCACTCATGATGTAAGAAACAGTACAGAAGCAACTGGTTGTAGCAAGTGAATTTCATAAGATGGAGAGAGCCTATGTCCTGTGTAGCTTAACCATGCACCTGTCCATCTAGCAACGAAGCCCATTTGCTATACATGATCCATGACTCCTGCCCTAGTTAGCTGGTAATATTTCCATACATTAATAAAACTGATCTACACTCAATGCTAACTATTATATAAGTGCATTGCTTTTTAAAAAAGTCAATAAAGCAACTGAACTGCCATAGCCACAGCTTGTGTTATTATGCTTATAGACCTACCTTGACCTTTGTGGTTGACTTCTTTAGCAACAATCACTTTGTTAATAACAGCCTGAAGGAAATCACTCTCCCCTGCCACCCTGGGTGAAAAACGGGATGATATATTCAGCTGCTTGTGTCGAATGGCGTCATCCAATGCAAGCCTGGAGTGTGCACATGACAGACAGCACCACAGCAAACATAGGGCACACACAGTACGCCAGAAACCACAGAAACAAGGGAATGTATAAGATCATAGCACAGATTTCACAAAGTATATATTAGTCAACAAATATAGAAAAAAAAAAAAAACAAAGAACAGAAATAGATGAGAAGAAAGATACAGAAAGATCATTAATCAGGAGGAAAATTACATAGGGATACAAAGAAAATAGCTTTTTACAAGAGAGGCCATATACACATTCATCAAATGCAAGTGCAAGAGGCTGCTGAAAACAGTTACACAAACAAATGCATGACTGCAAACTCCATTCTATTACAGGTAAGGGATCTGTTATCTGCAACATCTGGGGCATAAGGCTTTGCGGATAAGGGGGACTTTCTATAATGGAAAGTCTTAACTCTACTAAAAACAGATAAACCAATATTTCACCATCAAAAATAGCGAGACTGTCTTATTACTTAGAAAAAGCTAATCAATTAAAAATAAAGAACTGCTCAAACAAGACACTATGGTAAGCGGCACTGCTATGCTTTGGAGATTTTTGGATAATGGGTTTCCAGATAACAAATCCCCACCCGTACAAGCAAGGCATACAGTTTCAGAATATCTTTTCTCATATATGAATCACCAGGGATGGATAACAAGAATGTTAAAGACCTGCTTATGATTCTGCTCCAAACATTAAAAGGAAACGTATACAAGTCATTAGAGTTTATAAGGACATACACTCTCCCTAGTCGGGGGTGACTAATCTCCCCGCAATGCCATTCCACCGGTTAGAATGTAAATTGCCGGTGGGATGGCATACACAGTGCCGCGATTTGCCGAAGTCGCCTTGAGAAGAAACTTCGATGACTTCGGCAAATTGTGCCACCGTGTATGCCATCCCTCCAGCGATTTACATTCTAGCCGGTGGGATGCCAAAAAGGAAATGTCTGCAGCTTAGGGTTTGTTTAGATAGAGCTCATTATCTCCCTAGTGGGAAACAGGGAAGTATGGGGGGGAGAAAGGTCCTAATGTGGACTGAAACGTTGGACACTAAAATATGTCAGAGGAGGCTTGGGCTATTATGGAAGAAGCAGGTCTGGGTGGAGGTTTGATTCCAGCTAGGGCACTATCTGTAAATTCAGATTCAGTTAGGTATTCTGCCGAATCCTTTACGAAGGATTCGGGGTTTGGTGCATCTCTAATTATAAACACCCTTGACAGTTTTGTGAATATTTTATTTACTCATATTTTCTTGACATCTAAGCATTACATTTTATAAAAAACAGCCATTTATGTGAAATAAAGACATTTTGTTGAATTTATACTTGGGAGGGCTGGTCCTTACCAAACATATGCATTTCTTTGGACCGTGCACCTCGATGGAACGCTTGGGGACAAATGCGAGCACATTTTATTTTATCCCTTATATATATATTTTATAACTGAAAAGGATAGGCAGAACATATTTGTACTATTTATTGTGCTGATTTTGGCAAATGTAGCTGTATACTTAAAGCCAATGAAGAGCAGCAGCAAGATATACTGAAGCCTCCATGTACATAAAGAAAGACCAAAAGGGAAAGAAAAGAAAATGATAGAGGAAAAAAAAGGAAATACCAAAAGGGAAATAACCTAAAAGTGAAAATAAACAAGGGAAAGAAAAGACTGAGATGAATAGGAAAGAAAATGGAAGAGGAAAGGCAAAAGGAAAGACCAAAAAGGAAAGAAAACAAAAGTGTAAAGTAAAAATAAAAGACCAAAAGGGAAAGGAAATAAAGTTAAAGGAACAGTAACACCAAAAAATGAAAGTGTATAAAAGTAACTAAAATATAATGTGCTGCTGCCCTGCACTGGTAAAAGTTGTGTGTTTACTTCAGAAATTCTACTATAATTTATATAAATAAGCTGCTATGTAGCCATGGAGGCAGCCATTCAAAGGAGAAAAGGCACAGGCACATAGCAGATAACAGATAAAACACTATTGTATTCTACAGAACTTATCTGTTATCTGCTATGTAACCTGTGCCTTTTTTCCAGCTTGAATGGCTGCCCCCGGGGCTACACAGCAGCTTATTATATAAACTATAGTAGTGTTACTGTAGCAAACACACCAGTTTTACCAGTGCAGGGCAACAGTGCATTACATTTTTATTACTTTAAAGCTCTTTAATTTTTCGGTGTTACTGTTCCTTTAAGCTAAAAGCACTAGCAGTTAATCTCCTTCAATCCAGTTATGCAAAACCTGGCAGTCAGAGAAGATATTGACCCTTTTACACACTGTATGATGCATCGCAAGAAAAATCTAATTGGGGTTGTAAATTTCCTGCAACATGACCCTGAAACAATGTTTTTTTCTGTGCTAAAAACAATGATAGCAACAAGCCCTTTCATTTACAGGAAGCCTATGCAATATCTCATGGTGGAGACTGTAACTGGAAGTTGCATCAGTCTTGCAACGCAAATGAGTGCAATCGTTCCTTCTCACACCTGAACTCACTGCAGTGAAAATGTAATTGCACTGCTATGGCACCCTGTAATGCCTGCCAGCTGCATTTTGCCCTCGCAGCAACTATGTAAAGTTTCCTAATAAAGCTGATGGAGCTGATTTTAAATGGATGCTATATGAAGTATAGGTGCAATATAAGTAGACACAGAATCGGGGAACGTGACGATTTATATTGCACACGGGGGGCTTTTCTTATAAAAATGCTAATGTTTCTGCCATCCGGAGTTCGGAGTGTTAGTATGCACCTCTGGTGGGGGAAACAATTTCTAGGTGATTGGTAATCTTTAATCATAGGGCATATGCTCCATTGTTTCAAATTTCACACTGGGTCTGGCAACTAAATATATATATGATATAATTAATATGGGACTGATTTGTATAAATGATGTTGACTGATTACTGATACATTAAGATATACAAACATTTAAGATAGGAAGCAGAGTATAAATGATATTAAATGAATGGTAGACTCACCCCTAGATTTGCACTGTTTAAAAGTTAAAGATTTTGTGAATAGGGTTTGTGTAACTAAAGTATATAGTATACTATAAAGTATAGTATTTTTGTTCCACTATACAGGTCAAAACTGAAAGTCTCTTTCTACTGCTACTGTATAAGAACAATTAAAACAAATCCGCAGTCAACTGAGAAGCCTCTGTATAACAAGCTGCTCCTTTTCTCAATGTCTGACAAAAACTTCAGCCAAGGGATAGGAAGCGGTTTGTTTATATAAAGGGCTTCTCAGTGGAGATGCGATTGTGCTTATAATAACCGGAAGTACAATGTGACTTTAATTTTATATTTTGCCCTGTTAATTGCAAGAAATTACAAAAAAAAATATTTCTTAAATAAAACAATTGGTATGTTCAGCTCAAGTCCATATCATCAAACTTGTGCTAAAAAAGAGGGCTTATAGCATCTTTAAGGCAATGATTAATTTATAGGTAAGCTTTGGATTCATTTCCCACATGCAGAAGTACAGTAGCACTCTTTCTGATGAACGGGCACCATTGTTGGTATGAAGGTCAGACATTATATAACTTCCTGACAGTTGGGATAATGTTAATAACTGGGAATCCCGCAGGAATCGCCAGTATTTTAACAAACCTGGGCCCTACATTTCTGTCCTTGACTTGTACACTTTAGACCAAGATATGTAAAATCCTTTTTATTTCTTCAGTATCTAATAAGAGAAATGATTAGTGCTGTTACTGCAATGAGAACTGACAAAACCAGTTACACACCATGCAAGCAGGCTCGGACACCTACTATTACTCACCTACACTCAGTCCCCTGGGTCAGGACACTCTGTGTTCAGGTGGCATCTTCTAAAGCATGGCTTTTCAACCCTTTCCATTTCATACAGCACTTGAACGTAACAGTTGTTTAGCTTATCATTATTCTTACTATAACTACTTACACTGAGAATATGTTAAAAGTAGGGAATATACATCTTAACTTCCAAAACGGTTAACTAGTGCATTTTAAAATATACACATATTAATGGAATTACAGGGATAAAAACCCCTTAAAAACAGTAAAACAGACATACTTTAGATGGACAGTGCATAAAAGAAACATTTTTTTGTTATGTAATTGATGACCTCTATTATTTACTTGCTTTGTGTCTCTGGTCTTTTGATGTGTCTATTATTGTTCATTCTCCTTGAGCAACGGTGGGTACCCAACTCCAACGCCAGAGTTGCTTACAGTACACAACCTTCAAGGAGACACTAGATGATATCTGTTTTGTGTATGAATAAGAATTCTGAAGCTGTTTTGGTACTTACGGTTGAAAAGGTATGAAATATTGTTTGTCCTCATCATCCACTTTACCAGTGATTATGTCAGTTACATCCATTACTGTAAACAGAAAGAGGCAACTTGCATACAAACCACAGTACATAATGTTCAATACAGTTAAAGGAAAATGGCATAACAGTTTAAAAGCTATACTGAACTTACTGCAGTCACATTAACAGCCCTCTGACTTAAAGGAGGTGTTTATAACCCAAGGATGTAGCCCATATGGAGCTAGGCACAAATATATAATTCATGATGAATCTACTGACATGAACCCACACAGCCCCTCCAAATTGGTCGCTGACCCACTAGAACAAATTGGGCTGAACTGAATGTTCAGGTTATGGAAACCAACTGGGTACTGCCTGATAAATACCTGCCTACATCTCTGGAGGGGCCAAGCTATCAGCTTTCACTGCCACATGTTTATCCATGTAAAGGATACTCTCATACTCTATCAAAAAAAAAATGATCATAGTACAGGTATGGGACCTGTTATCCAGAATGCTAGGAACCTGGGGTTTTCTGGATAAGGGGGGGGGGGGGTCTTTCCATTATTTAGATCTCAGTACCTCAAGTCTAAAAATAATTTAAACATGAAATAAACCCAATAGTATTTATTTGCCAACAGTATGGAATCATGTAGCGTAGTTACCATCAAGATACTGTTTTATTATTACAGAGAGAAAGGAAATTATTATCAAAAATTTGAATTATTTGATTAAAATAAAGCCTATTGGAGATGGCCTTCCTGTAATTCAGAGCTTTCTGCATAACGTGTTTCCGGATAATAGATCCCATACCTGTATATCTAGACTACCAATTCAACTCATAAATATATATTTAAAAAAAAAAATAAAAACAAAGAAAAATTTAATAAAGAAAACTCCACTGAAAAATAAAGTACATATTTTAGGAACAACATTGTGATTATTCATGATTTATTATTAACATTTAAAGAAACGAGACAGAGTTTCTCTACGACTGTCGGTCCCTCTTATCTTTTATTATACTGTCAAAAAAAGATTAACTGGAGGAAAATTACCTGCAACACCAAACGGTCTCCTCAGCCCCAGGGTCAGTTTTTTAGTGTTGTTATCCCGTAGGTCCATTCTCCCCACTCTCACAATCTGGCACACAAAGCTTATTCTATCTCTTTTAACATCTTTACTTCCAAGATCCTGTTAAAAGGAGTATACAGAGTATACAGTGTGGTAAGTAAATGAAATGTTCTCTTTCTTGATGAATATTTAGACTGGAAAGCCTTTACAGAATTTATATGAATGCATTTAAGCAACCAGAGCAAAGATAAAGCACATACATTTCTCCTAACAGGGGCACCAGCCCGGGGTAAAAGGTAAGTGATTAAAGTCACTTGGGGGCACCTAACATTTTGGCACCCCCAAGTGACTAAGCCTTTCCTTCTCCTTTAAAGGAATATTAATGAAATTAATAGCCTTGTTACAGAAAAAAACTACTGGGGGCATTTACCAACTGTTTTTAGCTACATCCCTCAGGAACCACCCTGTGAAAACCAAATTTCTATATAGGGTGTGTAAGATTATGGGGGTGTCAAAACTCCCAATATTCAAATTATGGTTCAAAAACTGGAATGTAAAACTTCAGCGAGTTTATGTAGAAGTCAATGGGAGTTGTCCTAGGCAAAATCAAGCCATATTTTCAATTTGAGATTTAAGGAGGGGGGGGGGGGGACTATTTAAGTTTTTTTATTCAAACAAAAAAATTTTTTTTCAGATTTTCAAAATATTTCAACTGGCTATAGCAGGGTAAATGCTACAGACTGACTAGGTGGGCCTGATGAGACCCAGCTGGCTAATCAAGAAGCCTGAAAGCCTGGCTTGGTCAGGCTACAGGAGAGTTAAAAAAAGACAGAGGAGGTCTGTGAATCCAACATACAGGAGTCTATGTGCCTGTACACACACAGTTGCCTGAGCAGAGGTCTGTAATATTGCTGCAATTGATGTGTCACTGTCAGGGGTATGGTGGAAGACACTCTTTTGTTATTGAAGTAAGATTTGTGTCTGCATGTGCAAATTGCAAGAGGGTGACTGGCAGTGGATCTATGGCTGCTGGTGAGCAGAACAAACCCAAATGCAAAAAAGGCTGAAATGCTGTGTATATGTGAATATAAAGGATATAAAAAATAAGCTGCTTTACTGTTATATCTACAAATACAGCTTCATCAGCACCCAGCCCGGCTCCATTCCTTTACTTTCCCTTTGCACGTTTCCTGTTGAGGGGTGTGGCCTAATAACCTGGCACAGCAAATCAGCTTTCACCCTCCTCAGTCACTCACACATTTCTGCATCACTGCGCAGACAAGGGAGCCAGAGATTCTGGAGGGTGGGGGATGGGAGGCTGCATTAATAATTAGCCATAACTTTGTAACGGTGCAAAATTTTTAACAGCTATAAATCAAAATGTTTAGATTTTATATTTTCAATATTATAAAAACATTTTTCATGATTGTTCCCCTTCAATTACAAAAAAAAACAAAAAAAACAACAACAAACCCGTAGCTCCTACTCCATCATTCTGACATTAGAGAAGAAAAAACTTACAGTAAAAACTGATCGTAGATAATGCAGCTTGTCAATGTCTTTTGGCAGGCCTGAACTTGACCAACGCACCAAGTAGTTTTCACTGTAAAATAATGAATTTTTGTGTTATGCTAAATGGAAATGCTAAAGCTGGAAGGAAAAAAAGACACTGTTGTTACATGTATATGCAAGGCTCACAATCATCTGTGATTTGAAGAATCTGCAGGGCAATCCTAGTATTCTGAGACAAACAGAACCACACTGGACTGTCCGAATGCTAAGTACCTAAGTAACCTGACAAGCAGAAACAAAGCGATAGCATGCAATTAATCTTCTACTGGTGCAGTATCAGGGTATATTTTCTAAATATGTGGGTTTGTAATAGAAGATACTATGGCTAGTTCATAAACACTGGGCAGTAAACCATGGTAACCAATCAAATGTTTGCTTTCATTGTTCAACCTGCACCTACTTGCCAGTCACTGATTGGTTTCTATGGGTTAATGCCTATGTGTAAATTTGCCCACTGTTTATAAATGAGTTCTACTAAGTTAACCAGGGTGCAGTGAGTAGCATTTACTTGCCAACTGTTGAAAAGCAACCACCTTATTGACTGCTATGGGTATCTTCCCCAGGGCAAAGTTAGTGCCTTTTATGTTAGCCTAAAAATTAATATGGCTAATAATGAACTTACTGTACCAGCACAGAGGTTTAGCAGATATTTAAGAGTAATGATCTATGCCTTCCGAGTTGTCCATGGAAGCTTGCCATATTGGATCTTGTTAGGGCAACTTTTGAGCGTCAGTGGCACTACACATGCTCAGTGTGCTCTGGGCAGTATTTGAGAAGCTAAGCTTAGGGATCATTGGAAATAATCAGTCAGAAAAGGAGGTTGAATCTGTCACAGAAGTTGAAGCTACAGGGCAAATTATTAAATGACTTTAATATTATATTTATGCTGTATATTGTAAGTCAGTTCCTATGCTCAGATAATGGACAGCCAGGCCAAAGGAGGTGCTGAGAATCTGAATAGGGAGCTACTGGTAATCTTAAGAGGCACAGATCATAACTGTTTTTATAGCCTTGGGCAGGGAACATAATGTGTAGCCTTTCTAGCCCAATTTGCTGTGCAGCTGCAGTCCTCCTTTATCTCACAATACTCACAGCAACTGCCCATTTAAAGCTGACTGATGAATGGCTTCTATCAGGAACCAGAGTTAGAAAAAAGCCTGTTTCTATATTACCCACAATGTGTAAAACCTTACGTGGCTTTTAGAGATTGCGGCTCAGTCTCTTCAAATTTTGAACCACATTTAGAAAGGTTAGAGAAACCTTCACAATCTTGGCGGACATGCCCTCCCTTTTGAAATGCCAAACCTATATCTTCTTAAAGCCAAGTCAATATAATTGTCAAAATATCTCTAGGGGCAGAAGGTGAGATCTCACAGAGCACAGGGATTTTTCAACGTCTTTTAAGATAAACGTGAAAAAGCCTACAGGGTGTTTTTAAAAGCTCTGGATTTTCCAATTTAGAACAATAATTTAGACCTTCAGCAGCCAAACTGCAAAAAGTATTTTTGAACTTCTGTCTCCTTCTGTGATAACAGGCAAAAGGCAAACTAAGGTTTGCTTAGCCAGGATAATGGATTTCTGCTGTTTCACATGACTGCACTTAACCCAAGTACAGGTATGGGATCCATTATTTGGAAACCCATAATCCAGAAAGCTTTGAATTACTGGAAAACTATCTCCCATAGAGTCCATTATAAGTAATTGATTAAATTTTTTAAAAATTATTTCCTTTGTCTTTATAATAATAAAACAGCACCTTATACTTGATAGTAACTAAGCTGCATGCATCCTTATTGAAGGCAAAACTATCTTATTGGATTTATCTAATGTGAAAATGATTTTAAGCAAATTTAAGGTATGGTGATCCAAATTACAGAAAGATCCCTTATCTGGAAAACCCCAGGTCCCAAGCGTTCTGGATAATAGATCCTATACCTGTAGAGGTGTAAGGTAAAAATGTTCCCTGGCAGTGTACCAGGCCCTAAACAGTACAGCTGGAAACTAATAAACTATGTAAAGTAGTGAAAGCATTTACCTTATAAACTTTGATTCAGAAGCGTCATAAAGAGACATAAGGACTTCGGCATCCTCCCCAATTTTGCACACTACATTTTTCAAATTGACAAATAAAGCGAATGAAGGCGTTGCAGCAAACTTGGCTTGCCTGCTGATATCGTTTTTCTGAGACTTTTGAAAATAGAATTTAAAAACACATATTAGTATTAACAAAAAAAGCACAAAAAAGGAAGTGTACAATGACAACAATGATACAAAGTTACCATGGTCACAATAAAGAATTGATAAGAAAGAAAAGGATATGTGAAAGCAAAGCACATCAGTTACTCAAGCAGCTCCCACCTGAAATACACTGTGTGTAGCTGCGCTAGGGCTAAAGCAATGCTTTTGAGTACAGGCACAACTTGCAGGTTCTTCAAGCGCAGAGGTATATTCTTGCACTGTGTTTATCCGCAGGCTGAGAATCAGCCCCCCCCCATGGCATTAGCCTAACATGTTTTGATGTTTCTCTTTATCAAGTGAGATTTTTTTTACCACTTGATAAAGTGCTGCAACTCAAAATATGTCTTCTGCATAAGAAAAGGTTTGTAGCACAGTCTCTGCATTGGGTATAGCCTGTTTTTTCTAATAAATGAGCTTCAGTTGGGACAGAAGCTGCGTTCAAGGTACAGGAATTGTTAGGACCTTTTTGCAGGCAATACATATCTTTTATATACAGAACCAGGAAATGATAGACTGGTAAGCCTTTCACTGGTAGAAGTGGTATAAAGTAAGGCTATTCAGCAAAACAGTGACGCAGTGGTTCTGAACTGTGAGGCCCCAACCGGGAAGGGGGTCCTAGAGTGGTGGCAGAGGAACTGGGATCTGGGGAAGATATCTGTTGCTATATATTCCAGACATCCAAGCCTCCTCAGACAGGGTGGGATTTGGGATAAAAACGTAATTAAGCTTGCCATGCACTAAATGAGCCGCTTGCCAAATGATTGGCTCTTTCTCCAATATAACCAACTTGAGGTAGGAGATACCATATTGATCTGATCATTTGGCCCTCAGCCAAAGACTGCATCAATGATCTGATGTACTCCTTGTGCCAACTGGACTTTTTAACCTGCCCAGTCAACATCTAGCTGATTTTAGTTGGGTAACCCCATCTAAGGGCCCCATACACAGGTCAATAAGCTGCCGACTTGATCTGTCGGGTGCACACAGGCCCGTTGCTTGAAAGTTGAAGGTCATCAATATATGGAGGAAATTCATTTCTAATATTGCTACCCAAATTTTCATACTTAAACTACTGCTCAAATTTAATTATAGGCTAATGTTACATGTTTTTACGTTTTCAAAGAATAAACAGAAATAAACATTATAATATGTACCTTTTCTTCTTGTATTCTTTCCTCAACCTGCTTGGAAGCAATTTCATGTGCCCTGAAGAGACTTAATGTGCTGGTTTGGTCTGGGTCCAAAATATTTCCATCTTCATCCCGTACGACCAGATCCAAGTCAAGGATTCTAATCAAAAGCAACAAAAAGACAAGAAATAATAACTGCAAAACATTATATTTCTGCATTTTAGTCAATTTAGAAGATACCTGTTTTATTGGAAATATAAGATCAGGGGTTACAACCAAGGCCAAATAAGAGAAAAAATGCCAAAGGAAACACAAAACACAAGACAGTATGAGCTAAAAGAAAACAGGACATTTTAAAAGCAACAGGAAAACAGAAGAGAGAAAAGAGAGAAGAAAGTGGAGCGAGAAAAGAGAGAAGAAAGTAGAGCGAGAAATGAATGGCTAAGGTTATAGGGACCTCATACCCCTAAAAACACCTTTGCTAAAAATTAACACTTATTTTCTGCCTGTTGTTTTAGTAAAAAAAAAACAAAAACCATTTTTCTATTTGTTTTCCATTTTAAAGCACTAGTGTAAAAGTGGCTTCACTGGCCCCTCCCTTCCATTATAAATAGAAACAGATATTCCTTAATTAGTGCCACACGGGGTAGATTATCAGCCTGCGGATAAGTGCAGGCCGAGAATCCGCTCTGATGCTTTAAAAATCTAATAGTTGTGCCTGCATCTTTTTTACTCTACTGTGCATGCGTCGGAAGCTCTGTGGTGTTCGTGCAGTAACATTTGGTACCCCCCCCACTGGTTTAAACAACAGGCTAAAGAATGTTCAGCACAAGTCCTATTCATTAAACTCACATTGAAAAGGGGTGTATAGGTGGGCTATGAGTGTTCAACCTGCTGGCAATGGAAATAGACGTGCCTTTATACAGGTATGGGATTCCTTATGCGGAAACCTGTTATCCAGAAAGTTCCGAATTTCGAAAAGGCCATCTCCCATAGACTCCATTATAAGCAAATAATTGTAATTTTAAAAAATGTTTTCCTTTTTTTCTGTAGTAATAAAACAGTAGCTTGTACTTGATCCCAACTAAGATATAATTAATCCTTATTGGAGGCAAAAACAATCCTATTGAGTTTCTTCAATATTTAAATGATTTTTAGCAGATTTAAGTTATGGAGATCCAAATACGGAAAGATTCCTTATCCGGAAAACCCCAGGTCCCGACCATTCTGGATAACAGGTCCCATACCTGTACACTATTTATCCTTATCCACTTACTCTATAGCTAGTGCTCTGCTTGTAAAATATTATGTGAGCCAGGAGTGACTGAGCAGCCTATGAAACAGTAGCCGCTTCTAAGCTAGTATACGTTCTGGGGCCAAGAGCTACTGTTCTGCCGGTAAAACATGCCGGTGCCATCAGCAACTCTTCTGTCAGTGTGATGTGGCACAGGTCCTGACAGGCTAATGTGCCCGTGGCCAGTAAATTCTAGCCTGCCTCAATAAAGTTAGGAACTGGGAGGTGCTTTAAATATATAAATGTAGGTATAGCTTTTGGGCACCTAAACTCCTTTGTTCTACAATGTGCTTCTGTAAAATACAAGTTACATTTAATTTGTTAATAAGCTGTACATGCATGTTGATGCTCTATAAATATAGTCTGTATTATAGGAAGGCAGTTGAATTCAAGCACTCTAATGGGTCCCACTGACAAACAGCAAGAGCCAACATCTGTCACATAAAAGTCCATCCGTAAAAGTTCATAGCGGCGCTGTAACTTTCTGAAGAGAGGGGTGGGAGAAGGAGTAGAGATCTTTCTCGATACAGTCATTATTACATGAAATTTTCAGAACTTTTAGAACAAAACAGAATTTCAAGATGCTCAATCTTGTTTGAACACAGAGCATCTGGAGTGTATGCAAACTTTGAGCAAATACGCTGGCAGATGGTAAGGCACAATAACAAACAAGGAATCCATTAATTGAGTAGAAGGTTAGGTTTGAAATTCCGCACACCGAAAAGAATCAAGGATGAGTCTCAAGAAAAAAAAAAAATTGATTCTATGCAAAGCTAAACACAGCCGGAAGAAATGCAAACTTGCCCTATCATTTTGAACCGAGCCCGAAATTGGATTTTCATGAAGCGTTCATACATTTAAAAGCTGAGATGCAAAACGCATAGCCAAACCCAGACTATTCCCAGAAAGGTAAGCTAATGGTAATCGCGGCATACAGATATTCAGAAGGTGTTACATGATTCAGTGCAGCCTCTGATAAGCAAATCAGTCACCCACATGTAATTGAGAAGTGCTAAAGCATACACAAATTCCTAATAGAATAAAAAAAAATTTTTTTTCTTTCCATCTCCCTAGATATGCATAAGGAAAAGTCTGCTCTATATATATATATATATATATATATATATATATATATATATATGCAGAGATGTAAACAGAACGCTGTACATTTGCCAGGGTAACATGGGGTCATTATACATTAACTTGACTTGCTCCGATTTGGTCATTTGACTAGGTCACATAACAAGGAAATCTTTGGGCATTCCGCCCACCAAAATCAGGCTGACTTATCATTCAGGGCTAAAGGCGGCCATACACTGAAAGATCAGCGTGTCCGGCGAGGTAGCCAAATGAGTGGATCTTTCCACAATATGCTCATGGGAGGACAGGCTGTAGTAAAGGACCGCATCCACAAGCGGTCACAACTCCTCAATACCTGCCCGATGGACATCTGGTTGACTTTTGGAGAGATATTGGTCAGCTAGGCCCATTGGAGTGCCCCATATATGGGCCGATAAGCTGCTGGTCCATCAGCAGCTGTTTTCGGCCTGTGTATGGCCACCATTAGACTCACAAAGAATATGGGGGGAAAACGGATATCTGTAGGAATCAGAATATTGGTTTGTGGCCCCATACACAATTAAATAGTCTGTAAATTGTCAAAAATGTCTGGTTTCTCTGGCATAATCTGACAACAAATGTGCCCCTTCAGCTGCACTAGACAAAGCTATAAACTGATTAGTTGCTCGCTAGAGCGAATTTATCCATAATACTAAATAAACCTTTATGATGTGAAAGTTGGGTCTTCTACTTGAGACAAAACACTTTTATAGACTATGGAAACACAATAACTAATATAGATTAATAGTTAATTTGTCTCTCACGATAAAATTATCCACAAAAAAAATAGGTCATAAGGATAATCCCCAGGAACCCCATGTGTAAAGTCATTTTGTGCACTGATTAATGGGTCTCTCTTTCACTCAGTGCTATCTCCATCATATCTGCCAATATCTCTAGGATCATTATTGTCATATGGTCTCCTAGTAACAGGATAACTGTAATTTACTCTTATGGCTCCCTTAACATGCCATAGTGGAGATAAATAACTTTCTCACTAACACTTAATATTTCTCTTGCTCTTCAGTTCAGTCACAGGCATTTAGGTCAGTGCTTTTATATCATTTTTCTTTAAGCCATCAATCAGCGGTCCAGCAGCTTTGATGGTATTTGGCTCCCAGCAACCCACAGCAGACAGTGGGGTGTTGTAGTTCAACAGCACCTGGAGGCTGAGCATGGCTGCCTTTATTGTTTAAGGGGATGTTCACCTTTGAGTTAAGTTTTAGTATGACGTAGAGAGTAACATTCTGACATTTAATCATATTAAAAGTTACCTTTAAAGTGACCTACCCCTTTAAACTAAGAAAAAGGTCTGGACATGGGGTAATAAGTCTGACTGTTTCACAATTCTCTCATGGCTAAACGGACCTGTTCAGGAAAAGCCATTACCTGTTAACGAGCAGCATGATGTTGAGTTAAACTACTTATCATTGCATCAAACACTAAAGTTAATCATTTCTCTGAGATGGGGCAGCTGCATTCTGCACGCTCATCCTGTGCTGACCATAAAACACTGCACATTCAAGGCCACTTACCTGTTTCCATAGTCAATCCTGGCAGTTATTTTCTTTTTAAGTTCTTTCAATTCATCTTGCGGTAGAGTACCGGAGAGAATCTGAGATCGCCATTCCACCAGGTCATAAATCATATTTCTTACGCACTTAAACATATCGCGATTGTCTTGCTGATAACAGGAAGGGAAACACAGGTGAACAACTTCTTACATAAAATATTATGCTAAAACAAAGATGCTGATATAGTGAAAATAATATACAGGTATGGGATCAGGTATTCGGAAACAAATTATCCAAAAAGCTCTGAATTACTGGAAGGCCAACTGATAGACTCCATTTTAATCAAATAATTCATATTTTTAAAAATGATTTCCCTTTTCTCTGTAATAATAAAACAGAACCTTTACCTTGATCCCAACTAAAATATTATGAATACAATCACAACACAACACAATCCTTTTGGGTTTTATTTAATGTTTAAATGATTTTTAACAGTATTCAGGTATGGAGATCCAAATTACGGAAAAATCCCCCAGGGCGATTAGTCGCCACGACCTTTAAAAATTTAGTTGTGGCACCTTAGGGTGTGTAGGTTAATAGTTGTTTTGCTGCGACCAATCACACCGTTTGCCAATTAGTTGCTGACTTTTTTAAAAAGTTGCGGTGACTAATCGTCCCATGTGTCTTTGCCCTTTTCTGGAAAACCCCAGGTCCCATACCTGTATTCCCAAATCATGAAAATACACCACAAGCAACAGAAATACTTGAAATTCATGTAGAACAATGGAGCATTTGATTGGTTGCCATAGTTTATTGCCCAGAGTTCATAAAAGACTGTGAAGCTGGCCATACACGTGTAGCTTTTTAAAAGATCTTTTCGTTTTTGTACCACCAAGCGTATCTTGAAACAGTCATTTAAATGTACAGTTTGTCCATCAATGATCCATAATCAGCGATATCATCTAGTTGAAAATTATATACTGTACCTGGTCCTGCAAACAATTGGACAATGGACAAATTTCAATTTTAAATTGATTTTCTGACCAATGTTGGATGACAAATCTCTAAATGTAAGATTGTTTGGTGCCCACAAACCTTCCAATAATTTTACCGATTTGTCGGATCGCATGAATCTTTTGGACATGAAGGCACATCTGCTATTCAGATATCTGGTGATTGGAAACGCTAAACCACTCAGGAAAAAAACAACTGAATACTCTACATATGTCATTATCGTTAGCCTGAACCTGCCTATGAATAAATAAAATGAATTATATGTGAGAAGGGCCTGTGTATAAGAAATGGGTCCGTTCTATTACAGCAAGACCGGAAAATAATTCTAATAATTAAAAGGGTGTGTGATTTTATTTTGTGGAGAAGCACTAACCTAATTTTTTAACATGGGAAAAAAAATGAAAGATAATACAATTGACTGGACTTGGATTAAGAGCTTACAGCATAGTAATACATCACAGAGGTTAAAAAACAGCAGTCATTTGTCAAATGAACACATTTTCCTCTTGGGTTCCGGAAGGAATTTTCTTCTACATACAGTTTACCTGCTGGAATGTATTCCCCTTGTTCAGGATTTACTTGTACACTGTGGTGACTCTTATGGACCTCTGCATTTCTTTCAGCCTTACTTACAGCATATGATTGTCTATGAACTTGACTTTGTACAAATGTAACTTGTGTGTACACTTGTGTGAGGTTCTGTTCCCCCTGTATACTCACAATGTATAGCTGTCGCCAAATAGTTGACCATTCTCGTAGCGTTGTAGTGACTTCTTGAACCAGAGGGATTTCGCAGGGAACAATGGTTTCATGCTGCCTGAAAATCAGATTGAACAAGAATTAGTCAATTTTAATTCTGTATCCTAACAGATATTTCTGGAAAATGACACGGGAATTTTACAGTGAATAGACAGTAATTAATGAAAGCTTATTCAAGCCAGAAAAGTCCCAAAATGCAAAAAAATCAACCAAGCAAAACTGTCTATCCATGCAATAGTTACTCAATATATATAATGGAAGTTTCCATAATAAATACTCTTAAATCTAACAACAGTATTAAGATGGCTATACGCCAGAAGACCTGCAATGTAATGTGCTTACCAACATACTGTGCCTAACTGGATGTATCCAAACTGCATAATACGTGCATAAGGAGAAAAAAATATTTAACAGTAGTCTGCATCCTCCAAATTCAGCAATCCCCTGCACACGTGATGTCAATAAGGAAAAGAACATCACAGTGCAATGAATTGTGGGTTATGTAGTTCCTGCATGCTGCCTGTAAACTGTGGAGAAGTTGTTACATCAATGTTTTAGTCCCTCCTCCCTGACAGGATTTCAAATGATGCAGAAAGAGAAGAACTGTTTTGCAGCTGTATTTCAGCATAAAAAAATAGTATTTATTTCTACTTTTTGCAGGAACAGATTACAGTGATAGGGATATTAGGTGTTTCTATGTTGTGTGGGGCACTTTAACAAATTTTGGTTTGGATGCCAGAGTTCCCCTTTAAGGCACATTATCACCTTCACCGAATGTTCAGTGAGCAAAGCCAATGGCAACAACTGTAAACTCTGTAGTCATCCAGACCCTTAGGAGGGTGTTGTATAAGTACTTCACAGCAAGAATATAACACAATTAGAGTGTTTGATCGGACACTACACACCCCTAATACAGTTTAACACAAACTGCATGTTTTATGGTTTTACATTAATTATATAAACTGAAATTCTGGAGTGTGAAAAAACACCCATTCATGTGGAATAAAGTTTTCCTTAAAGGTCATGACACGTGTAGCACTATATGTTGAATTTCTCTAGATAGTCACAATAATAAAATGCAAAGTAATATAGGGTGAACATATTCTCTCAAACGCAATTTTCTTTCAAAAAGTACATCCACAAGCATACTGGGTAACTTGCACTTTTCCTTGCTGTCAGTTGCACCTATAACCACTTTCATTAAAGGTACTTGCATCAAAATGTGTTCATTGCTCCTCCCTATAGTTGCGCTCAGTCCCTCCTACCGTCCATTACAAATCAGGTTCTGCTGCCCCTGTTGACATTGGGGGAAACCTGGTGCTGCCACCACCTCCTGACCAGGCAGTAGCTTCAGGGTTTCCTCGGCATCCTATGTCAATCTGACTTGCATGCTTACAAACTAACTGAACAGTTATGTCCCATGTGGCCCCCCTAAAGTCACTGACTAAGAGGTAAGAGAGCTGCAAGCAGGAAGTAGAAATCTGGCTATTATGTTGGACATCTGCTCACTCCAGCCTTTATGGATTACATTTTTGCCTAACTATATCACAAATATTTTTTTATTTTGCGCAGTCGGTCTATTTCACCCAGTTTCATTTTTTACACTGAACTGTTCCTTTAAAAATTGATTAAAATGGAGTCTACGGGAGATGGCATTCATATAATTCTGAGCTTTCTGGATAATGAGTTTTCAGATAACGGATCCTATACCTGTACTGAAAGGTGGGTTGCAATAATATGCTATCAAATCACATGACATTTGTAACTGGTTCCAGATCTACATATAGTGGCATTGAAAAACCTCCACATTAGCACTTAAGGATGGCAGAGGAATGATTTCACAGGTGTATCCCACTGTCTTCTCGACAGAACCAGATCTATACAATAACAATTGTGTTTTACTTACTTTACCTCCACCCATAACAATTTCATATGCATAGTAAATTCCCAGTTCCCTAAGGAAGTCTCTAAGCCTGCAAAGCGGCAGCGAGAAATTGACAATTTCTTTTTTATTATTATTTCAGCATTTAAAGACTTTTGCATCTCATTCATGCCTAACGCCTTTCTTTAATATATTCATCACATAAATATAAATCATCTGCATGCTATTTTAGTTTAACTATGCTCTAGAAATCAATTTTGTAATCAGACGAGGAAGCTGTCATTATGCAGTAATCAGATGATTAGAATACTGATGCACAACATATTTATTTGGAGGTTAAGACAAAGGCAACAAAAACGTTAACATCTATAAATTCCGAATTAACTTCTTTCGTCATTTTTTTTTTTCCTGACCACTTTTGGATTAATTTGCGCTTCTCAATTTGATGATTTCAAATTGATGATTTTAAGAAACTGAAATAAAAGTATGATCTTTCCGCAGTTTGATCAAACAGCTATCATCCCGTATGTACACTGTGATTTGTAAAAGCTGGCCAACTATTTTGAGGTAAGGTGAGGTACGACTTAGGCGACTTAAATGTTGGAGGGGGAGAGACAACTCGTGTCAAATCTCTCTTTTTTTAAAAATAAATATTTACTTTTTAAACGCTACCTACAATAAGGAAGCACACTACGGTTTAGGCGCTATATCAATATGGTGATTCTTGCTGTATCTACATACGTTTTATATGAACATCAGCACCTTCATATTTATGAAACCACAACTGGCATTCAAACTGTCCCAGCAGGCACCTTCCTGCTTCATATTTATATAAGCTATCCTGGGCTACCATATTTATGTCCTTTATAGAAAAAAATCCTGATTCAACAATTGCAACATTCTCCTTTATTAAACCCGTTCCTGTTCTTAAATACTTTACAATTTCTTTCCAATTCTCTTTTAAATGCTCTACACAGCCCTCCATTCAATTTTTATCTTCACTTTATTCCACAAGCCCAAACTGTGCCCATCACTTCTCTTGCCTTTCTTTATTTTCTTTCTTTAGTTCTTTTCTTTAGTCTTCCATCTCCTTTTGCCCATTGCTGAGCGCCTTTCCATTATGTTTCCCCTCTTTCAACACCTTCCATTTTTTTTTATGGCTTTCAGTTTCCACTTTCTACAAACTTATTCCAAACAATATGCAGTGCAGCAAAAGACAAAAATAAACCCCAAAATATAGAATCTGTAGTTGGTTAGCAGTTAGGTAATGAAGTACATACTCCTACAAAATTGGAAATTGTAGAAAAAGTCAAGGTATATACTTTTAGAAATTTATTTGGTAGGAACCCCTAAGTAATTTATAATATAACTATGAGGAGCATATTCAATTCAAAGTCCATTTTTGAACTGAACTATTAAAAATATACAGGCATGGGATCTGTTATCCAGAAAGTTCGGCATTATGCGAAGGCCATAATAGACTCAATTTTAATCTTTGTAATTACAAAACAGTACCTTGTTCTTCATACCAACTAAAATATAATTAATCCTTATTGGGGGCAAAACATTCCTATTGGATTTATTTAATGTTTACATGATTTTTTTAGCAGACTTAACATATGGAAATCCAATTATGAAAAAATACTCCTTCCTTATTCTGAAAACCTCAGGACCTGAACATTTTGGATAACAGGTCCCATACATGTATAAATAAGTAAAAACCTGGGTTTATAGAAGGAGGGCAGTGTAACTTACCCCTTTCCATCGATGACTGCCTCTTTGAGATGAACAAAGCTTGCTGGAAATATTCCCTAAAGAAATTAAAAACAACTAATTTGTGATAATCTGAAATACCTGAACTCTTCTGACATGTATACATATGGCATGTTTATCGATTTTCACGTTTGTGAATTCGAGTATGGTTTTCTAAATCGAATAAACTCTCATATCGAGTGCTTGCTTATTTATTAAGGAAAACTTGTTTAAATAGAAAAAGCTTGAATACCTTGAATTTCACAGCCTCAATGGCACCCAATCGATGAGACGACCACTATCTGCAGCCTTTGCAATATCGGCAGTCTTGTTGATCCACCATACACACACCGAATATTGCACGAAACACAGTTTCATACGATAATATCGGTGCGTGTATGGCCAGCTTAATGTATATTAAATTAATCGCTAGCGACACCTTACATTGTATCATTATCAGCAATGTAGATTCTATCAGAAACTAATTAGTGACATGACATCATTAAGGCAATAAAGTCACCTGAACATTCTCTTGAACAGCCTTTCGCACATTAATAAAACAGTATTTGAAAACAGTGTCCATATAAATTTATTCTGATACTCGCACACAAGTACAACATGTCACACCTGGACAATACATACCTTTTTGGACTTCTTTCTCAAAGAATAGCCTCTGTACCAGCCTAAAAATAATTCAAAAACATGTTATTAGCATTTATCATGAAATGCACTTCTTCTGGTGGTGTAGCTATAATGGTGGCTTTTAAAATAAACAAGACAATGTACTTTAATGGTGGTCAAGGCACACATGACTTACCAGGGCACCAAAGAGCCAGACCCAAAAGTAAGCATGGGGAGGCAACACTTGTGTCAACAGCTGTACAGGTATGGGACCTGTTATCCAGAATGCTCGGGACCTGGGGTTTTCCATATAAGGGATCTTTCTGTAATTTGGATATCCATAACAATCTCCAAGAAAAATGTAAATATTGAATAAACCCAATAGGCTTGTTTTGCCTCCAATAAGGATTAATTATATCTTAGTTGAAATCAAGTACAAGGTACTATTTAATTATTGTAGAGAAAAAGGAAATCATTTTTAAAAATTAGAATTATTTGCTTATAATGGAGTCTATGGGAGATGACCTTTCCGTAATTCAGAACTTTCTGGATAACGGGTTTCCGGATAAGGGATCCCATTCCTGTACTATTAAAAGGTGCCTATTACCCCCATATTGCTTCCCCCAACAAAGGTGTGGGCAGTAATCTGTATGTTCAGTGTATAAACTCATTCATTGTACAGTGCTGAAAAATATGTTAGCGCTTTAAATATATGTGTTAAATAAATAATAATGGCAACATCCTGGCAACAACTCATATGTATAAATGCAACTAATAGGCCCAAATAATGTACTGTTTAATGGAAAACAATAAAAGCTATACCTTTCTCAATATTTTAGTGATAGAACAGATTTATGCTTAAGTGTCTAGTTTACTATGTAGCACAGAAACATTAGGTAGAGCTTTTAAATATGTATATTTATTCTGCCACAATTTGCTTTAGGAGCACTTTGATTTTGTGCTTTTAAGACATTTTCATGGTAGGCAATGCAAACAAATACAAGGCACAGTATTCCAGCTTGAGTAGAGTTCTTGCCCCCTGGAGACTATTTTTCAGTGAAACAGAATGCCAAGAATCCACTGTGTAATTAAGATCCCAAACATTCAGTAGAATTACGTCTCATTTATATTGAGGATACACATATTGTCTTATAGAGCACAGAAATAGTTAATGCCCAACAAAGGTTCATCATAGCAGGGTTGGATATTTATTCTTCCAAAGAACCCCCCTTGTTTCCCTGGTGCCATCATTCCCAAATTAACTGTACAATATTATATGCCTTAAAACAAAATATTACTCACCTGATAATAGCACAGCTGTCTATGGTATAATAAAATACTAGAATAACGTTGGGCATACCAGTACATATAAAGAACAGACTTTGCTCCCATCTGATTAAGAACAATCTGATTCAGAAACCATCAAGAAGGTCCCATGCACAAGACACTAAGCTGCTGACCCATCTGGAGGGACACAGCAAATTTCCCAGTGTATGGCCAGCTTAAGGCTAGTTTTACATACTGAATATCATATTTGAAAAAAAAAAAAAAAAAAAAAAAAATACATCCAAAAAACAAAGCTAGTTTCACATACTGAATATCATATTTAAAAAAAAAAAAAAATCCAAAAAACAAAGTTCATCTGAATCACAGAGATTTTAATAGAATGGCATTCGTTATTGTATGAAAAGTAAATACCTTCCCTTTCTACTTATTACACATTAACTGCCCCCAAAAAGTGGAATGCATAACATACATTTACAGTATATTTCTAACTGTTCAATAAAAAACATATTCCTTGACAGCAACAATCCAATTTTTTACAGAAAATGTTGTTCTCTTTCCCCCCAATCCCCACAAAAAAAATCTAGACTTCAAAATACTAAAGGAGAAGGGAAAGGTAAAAACTAAGTTTTATCAGAACGATCTATGTAAATACAGCCATAAGCACTCACAGAAACATTACACTGAGTCCTCTATCAAAAGAAACACAGGATTTCTTGTCTTTGTCAACATGTTCTTCAGGATCAGACTTCTTCAGAAAAATCTTTCAGAAAAATCCTTCATTCCCTTGTACTGCTCCCCCCTCCCATAAGAATTCATAAGAATTCACTCCCCTTCCCATGTGATCCGAGCTTCCAACGGCCAGGAAGACACCACACTAAAATGGCAGCTGCTGTCTCAAATGAACGGAGGAAGCTTGAAGGGCTCTTTACTCAGGTTAGGTAAAGCTTTCTGCAGAATATATATATATATATATATTATATTAATATATTAGCGTTCTAACTTCTAGAGTTCCTAAACATGATTTTTTGCCAACCTGACTGTCCCTTCTCAACCTGTCAGTTATAGCTTCTAATGCTAACAAACTCAAATATGGCAGCCTCCTCACAAAGGAACACGGGGGATCAGATAGGTAATGTAAGAGCATCAAGCAAAACTTTTAAGGCACCTTTATAAAGTGCATTAAAAGACAATTTTATTAGTATCTCTTTACGTATACTTACATTTATCATAACATTGTCTTTGCATGAGCTTTAAAATTTGCTGCAGGATGCATTTACTATAACTGACACGCTAAAAAGGGACAGTTAGGTTGGCAAAACAGTCAGGTTTAGGAACTTACAAAAGTATCCCTATCTGTGCAAAACTATCAACATGGCGTATAGGTAACAGTACACCTCAGTGCAAAGTCACATAAGAAACATGGAAGGAAGGAAGAAATGTCATAGCCCACATGAAAGAGCATGAAGGGTAATTGCTCCCATCATCTTTTTGCAAATTCACAGCACATTCTCTGCGTTGCTGAATACAATATACTGCATATTTAATATATATATATTTATTTTGCAGGGATTGTTGGTGTCATGGACTGTTGGTGTCAAAGTCACCCCTTATCTGGTCTGAGAGATCCCAATAATCCCTGGCACTTGTAAAGATGAATATATACTGTATTACAGCTAAACAAGCTGAACTTAATATTTCCTAAAAGGGAATTTCCACACACAGAATGCCAGGGATCCCACCCCCTTCTAAGCAAAAGAATGTAACAAACACCAAAAGGCCAGCTCATATTAATCTGACATGAACAGAACTTCCTCAACATAGTGTGCCAATGCATAAGAACCTCTGGCATTTAAAAAATCCTATTTTTCATCCAGGGCACTAGTACTTTTAACCTAGTTTCACTAAAGTGGGAAAGCATTTAAGTAACAGTGATCATAACGTGGTCTCCTGTCACCTGCAGACAACTGTATAAAGGGGCAACAGAGACCTTAAAGGGGTAGCTCATTTTTTTGTTAGCTTTTAGTATGATATAGAATGGGCAATTTCAAGCAGCTTTAAAATTGGTCTTCATTTTTTATTATAGTTGTGAACTGTTTGTCTTCTTCTTTAAATCAGTTATATTTTCTAACTTATATTTTTATGCATGTCTCTCCTATTCGTATTCCAGTCTCTTATTCAAAAACACTGCCTGGTTGCTAGGGTACATTTGGATCCTAGCAACCAGATAGCTGCTGAAATTCTAAACTCGAAAGCTGCTGAACAAAATGTAAAATAATTTAAAAAAAAATGCAAAATAAAGACTAATTGCAAATTGTCTCAGAATATCACTCTCTGTACTAAAAGTTGATTAAAAGGTGAACAACCCCTTTAATATTACACATGAAAACGACAGGAGTATATCATATTAACAGGGACAACTGTTTTATAGGCTAATCACCCAAAATTAAATGGAATGGTATAACAATGTTACAAAACTAATATTCATCATAATGTTGTGTATATTTCCCTTAAAGTGAGACATGTCCAACCAAAAACTACTTTGAGATTAGACAAAAACATCTGCATTTAAGGCATTGTAAACTTTTAGAAAATAAGTACAGGTATGGGACCTGTTATCCAGAATGCTTGGGACCTGGGGTTTTCTGGATAAGGGATCTTTCTGTAATTGTTTTGCCTCCAATAAAGATTATATATTTAAATTATATCTCAGTTGGGATCAAGTACAATGTTCTGTTTTATTATTACAGAGGAAAGGGAATCCTCTTTAAAAATTAGAATTATAATGAAGTCTATGGGAGATGGCCTTTTTGTAATTCGGAACTTTCTGGATAATGGGTTTTCGGATAAGGGATCCCTTACCTGCGCCACAAAACCATCTGAGAATGCAAACATTTAAAACTGTTGCTGGTTTGGGACACTTGATACTAGAGCCAGATAAATATATTAATAAAAACAGGGAGATGGCTGGTGTTTTTCTTTTTAATAGACTTCATTTATTCAGGTGACTGATTGACACTAGCGTAAGTTAAAAAAATGAGATCTGTGCTAGGAAAACCTCTGAAAGGGCCATTTAAGAACAATGGAGCGCATATATGCAAGTTCTTGCCAGAATATTCCCAGTGTTCTGAAACGCCATATCCATTTATTATTTTATTTTCATAAAACCGATGACAAAAGAGCGTGTACATTGCACTGAACAGTGCAGAGGTGCAGGAAAGGCATTGTTATCTGAAGCAACCCATATAATTCTTGACCATCTTCAGCTGGGAAAGCAGTTTTCCCTCAATGCCTTAAGAGGGGGAATTGGATGTTTTCAGCAAAGAAAAAAAACCAAAAAAACAGCTTCAGTTTTAGGCCTGTATACAAGTGCTGGTATACCGATATGTATATAGTGCTGTGCAATAGTAATCAAACTCTTAGCCAGTTCTCTCTGATGTCTAACATAATAGTCAGAACACTACTTCCTGCTTTCAGCTCTCTAACCTCTTAGTGACTATGGGAGGGGCCACACGGGACATAATGGTTCAGTTAGTTTGTGAGCACGCAGGTCAGATTCAAATGCAAACTAACTGAACAGTTATGTCCCATATGCCCCCCCCCCCCACCTCAAGTCACTGATTGGCTACTGACTTCTAACAGCTTAGAGCTATAAAGAAGGAAGTAGTATTCTGACTATTATGTTAGACATCTGTTCACTACAGCATTTATAGATTAAATTTTGTGGTTAACTATATTAAAAATAAAATCTATATATTTTACGTAGTTTCATTTTTACCATAAACTGTTCCTTTAATAAAAGAAATAAGAGGTACAAAAACCTTCAGCCAACTGAAAAAATGTAATTACTGTATATTAGAAAGCTGTTTAGAATGATATTATCTTGCATTAGGCACCATACTTGACTTTACAAGCCCTTTAACATTTAATTATATTGTACTTTCTGTTGCTATAGTACAGCCCTAGTGGAACCGACATTGGCAGTCATCTTGCATAGAAGAGCATCTTACATGGGAGCCCAAAAGAACTCACCTTCATGGGTTTCCAATATGTGCACAGTGTCTCCAATCTGTAAGCATAGCTCATCTGGCCCTTTTGCATCGTAGTTGTAAATAGCTAGGGAAGAAAAACAGAACATAAATGTCATTAACAGTACAGTAATATGTTAACAGAAACATCACCATCAGGCGTTTAGCTTCTCTCTGTAGTGCCACACTAGCTCCTTCATACCTTCATTCTCCCTAAATATTAAGAGATTAATGTATATTTGTCTTTTGCTATATGTACTCAAGCTTCTGTAAATGTATTAGTAACTATTCTTGCAGATACAATGCTTGTACTACAATGCCACTGTTGTGTTATTTCCTTACAGTCTTCCTTACTGCCTCCCAAAGCCTCTGATAACCCCCTACAGCAGGGATGTCCAACTGGGGGGCCCGAGGGCTGGATGTGGCCTGACAAAGTATTTTTATGGCCCCCAGTCGGCTTAAGGGCTCCATAGACCTCATATCATCCTTATAACCGGAAGCATGAACACATTACAGGTATGGTACCAGTTATCCAGAATGCTCAGGACCTAAGGTTTTCTGGATAACTCTCTAACTGCCTCCTGGCTATCTCCAATTGGATGAACCAACGCCACCTCAAACTGAACCTAACAAAAACTGAACTAATGATCTTTCCGCCTAAGCCTGGTCCTACTCCCCCCTTTTCTATCTCTATTGAAGGCACCCTCATCAACCCTGTCAATTCAATGCGTTGTTTGGGGGTGATCTTTGACTCCAGTCTCTCCTTCTCTGACCATACTAACACCACTGTCAAAACCTGTCACTTTTTCTTATGCAATATTGCCAAAATCCATCCCTTTCTACTGTAACAGCTAGGCTGCTCATGCACGCGCTCATCCTATCCCAACTTGATTACTGTAACCTGCTGCTAACCGGCCTCCCTAACTCCCATCTTTCCCCCCTACAGTCTATATTAAATACTGCTGCCAGAATTCTCCTCCTCTCATCCAGGAGAGTTCAGGCCCTTCCCCTGCTAAAGTCCTTATCGTGGCTTCCTGTTAAACAAAGAATAGTTTACAAACTCTTTCTCTTAACCTTCAAAGCCCTCCATTCCTCTGCTCCTCACTACATCTCTTCCCTTGTGTCTTCGTACTTTCCTGGCCGACTCCTTCGTTCCTCGCAGAGCAACCGTTTGGTTGCGCCCCCAACTACTACTGCTGTTTCCCGCCTTAAACCCTTCTGCCTTGCTGCCCCTTACATTTGGAATTCCCTCCCTGATTTCCTCCGGAGAGAATCCTCCCTTAGTCTTTTTAAAACCAAACTAAAAGACTACCTTTTGGAGCACTCACCCAGCACCTGATCTGGAAACTGGCACTTATACTGTAATGTCACCCACTGTGACCTACAGCACTTACATTTGCCCATTTGTGTCTGTTAGTTACCCCTCCCATATAGATTGTAAGCTCTACGGGGCAGGGACCTCCTTCATCTTGTGTTTCTGACTCTTATTGCAACTGTACCTTGTAAGGTAATCCAGTAAGGATTAATTATATCTTAGTTGGGGTTAAGTACAAGGTGCTGTTATATAATTACAGGTACTGGACCCCTTATCCGGAAACCCATTATCCAGAAAGTTCCAAATTATGGAAAGGCTGTCTCCCATAGACTCCATTTCAATCAAATAATTCGCATTTTTAAAAATAATTTCCTTTTTCTCCCTAATAATAAAACAGTACCTTGTACTTGATCCCAACTAAGATATAATTACCCCTTATTGGGGGCAGAACAGCCCTATTGGGTTTATTTAATGGTTAAATGATTCCCTTTTCTCTGTAATAATAAAACAGTACCTTGTACTTGATCCCAACTAAGATATAATTAATCCTTATCGGAGCCAAAACAACCCTATTGGGTTTAATTACTGATTAAATAATTTTATTAGCAGACTTAAGGTAGGAGATGCGAATTAAGGAAAGACCCCTATCTGGAAAACCCCAGGTCCTGAGCATTCTAGATAATGGGTCCCATACCTGTACAGAGAAAAAGTAAATAGGTTCTCGAATTTTAAATGATTTTATTAAAACGGAGTCTATTTTAGATGCCCATTCCGTAATTTAAGAATGACGGAATCAGTTATATGTCCCTCTTCAGCTAGATTCGTGTGGGCCCTTTATGTTCTATCAGTCAGCAAGAAACTTATATAAAGTTTATCAGTGAGCTCCCTAGAAATGATATAACCTCACAGTAGCAAGGGAACAAAAATAAATCATTTAAATTCTGGCGGACAAAGGGGTTTGTTCACATCACAAAGAGAGAGTGAGCAATTTCCAGACGGCATTCGGGAACCGAACACAAAGCAAGGGGCTGCAAAGGCATTTAATCCAAAGCTGGATTCTGAACGAAACAAACTGCAGCGGTTATATTTACAGTGTGTAACTAATCCAGGATTACACGGATCAGTTTGCTGGATATGTTGAGCTGCTGAAACACATGTTTAATGTGAGGAAGGTACATTATATTATGATGAAGGGGGAAAAAAAACAAGTCTGTGTATGGGTTTTTTTTTTCCCATAATCTGCCAAATAATTATATCATTTCTATTTAGCTCTGTATTTTATTTGAAAACCTATTAGATTAAACAAATATTTATATCCACAAGAAAAAGGTCTTTAGCTTCCGCAAGCAGTCCCACAGTTGGTCAGCTTGTTATCCGCTTAATGGGCAATAAAACAAAAATATAAAAAGGTATGGTATCCGTTATACAGAAACCCATTATCCATAGAGTTCCATAGGGTGAAGACACATGGAGCTATTAGTAGCATTTACTGATAATTGTCTCTACGTGTGTTTTAGCAAAGGCAATTCTCAGTATTGTCTATGGCAAGGGATTTTCTGGAGTTTACTAGCTGTGACAAATAGCTGCTACTATGAGCTCTGTGTGTCTTCACCCTTATGAGGGAAGACACCTAGAGCTACTAATAGCAGCTACTTGTTGTGGCTACTAAAATAGACAATCCTGATCATTTACTGATAATTGTCTCTATGTGTGTTTTAGCAGAGGCAACTCTCAGTATTGTCTGGGGCAGGGTATTTTCTGGAGTTTAGCAGCCGTGAAAAACAGGTTTTGACAGTGGTGTGTAAGTTTAGAAGCTCAGTGTTTAAGCAGAAAAGGTGACATAGGGAGAAGAGAGCAAGTTGTACGAGAGGCGACAAGAGAAGCTGGGAGACTTAGGAGGCACTTACAGGATGGAAAGAATTAGGACATGCAGAAGGGGGCTCCCGAAGGAGGAGCTGGTTAGTGTTAGCAGAGGTGGGCAGAATGCATAAGGTTGAATGATTCTTTTGATGAGGGATGCAGAAGAGAATTAAATTTAGAAAACAGGTGTCTTAGGTTGTAATTGTAATTGTTTAGAAGGTAAAGTAGTACTCCTGTGTGGCCTTTTACAAGGCAGAGTTGAGGCATGACAATAGGAATTTATAATGGATAAAGTTCACGGGATTTCCTCTACATACTTTCCGCAGACATTGTACAGGAGGAGCCAGTGTTTGCAACTTTGCAACATACATCAATTAAAACAATATGCAGCATTTTCATGATATTTAATGTAATAATTAGATTTGGAACAGTTCCCTTAGCCCCACCCCCTCTTCCCCTGCTGATCTGGCCGACTACTTTGAGACTCAAATAATATGTAACCGTAGTCGGCTGTCCTCAGCCTGCATCCTCCTATCCCACAATTCCCTGCACACGTGATGTCAATAAGCAAAGGAACATCACAGTGCAATGCATTGTGGGTTGTGTAGTTCCTGCATGCTGTCTGTAAACTGTGGAGAAGCTGTTACAATTTGTAACATCAATGGTTTAGTCCCTCCTCCCCTGTCAGGATTTCAAATGATGCAGAAAGAGAACTGTTTTGCAGCTGGATTTCTGCATACAAAAATGGTATTTATTCCTACTTTTTGAAGGGACAGATTACAGTGATAGGGATATTAGGGGTTTCTGTTGTTTCAAAAGCCGGAGTTCCCCTTTAAATGATTTTTTAAGTAGACTTAAGATATGGAGTTCTCCTTACTGGCAAATTATTTTAGGGATCCTGTAATGCTGAGAATAGCCAACCTACTTTTAATTATTATTAGAAAGCACCACATAATTATTTGCATATTCTTATGTAGCTTTGAATTAACTTTTAATAATTACATACCGCTGTTTAAACCCTAAGCATTCTCGATAACAGGGTCCCAAACCTAACATTTCCCTGCTAATTTGTGCCAAGCACAATGGATTCTTACTGCTTGCCTACTTACAACATACAGGTTTACCAACCGTCAAAGGCCCTTACCCCTCGCTTGTAATAAAATGAACAAAGCTTGTTTACGTGCAGAAACTCATATAGCCAATAAGATGCTTGCTTTTAAACAGGTTACCAAAAAATTCTGCCCTGTTGATTGGTTGCTAAAAGCAACCTCATCTGTAACAAATTTCTCTGTCCGCAACATACCTTGCCTTTATGTATGGTGAGAAAATGAGAGAAAAACTGACATATGATGGAAAAGCATTTTTTTTACCCTTTTAAGAAATCTACACTTAAGTGTTACAAGATATAAAGAAGAATTCTCTTCCGACTTTTTGGAACCTAGTTCGTCCTTATGCTGTATAATCTTGAAAACTTGCCATGGCATTACAACTGGGCAACTATGCTCCAGTGATACCACCCATAGCAACCAATTAGAGATCTGCTATAGAAAAACTGCTTTAAGCTGATAGTTGTCATGGGTTACTGCAAGATTGCCAAGTGTTAATAAATTATGCTCAATTTAAAATAAAAAAAAAATAGTACAGGTATCGGCCCCCTTATCCGGAAACCAGTTATCCAGAAAGCTCCGAATTACGGAAAGCCCGTCTCCCATAGACTCCATTTTAATCAAAATCAGAATTTTAAAATCGATTCCCTCTTTCTCTGTAGTAATAAAACAGTACCTTGTACTTAATCCCAACTAAGATATAAATAATCCTTATTGGGGGCAAAACAACCCTGTTGGGTTTAATTAATGTTTTATTGATTTTTTAGTAGACTTAAGGTATGGAGATCCAAATTACAGAACGACCCCTTATCGGGAATAACCTTGGTCCCGAGCATTATGGAAAACAGGTCCTATACCTGTAAAGGTATGGGACCCGTTATCCAGAATGCTTGGGACCTAGGGGTTTTCTGGATAAGGGGTCTTTTCATAATTCGGATCTCCTACCTTAAGCCTGCTAAAAATAATATTTAAACATTAAATAAACCCAATAGAATTGTTTTGGCTCCAATAAGGATTAATTATATCTTAGTTGGGATCAAGTACATGGTACTTGGAAATGAAGTCTATGGGAGATGGCCTTTCCGTAATATGGAACTTTCTGGATAATGGGTTTCCGGATAAGGGGTCTGATAAGCCTATTGCTGGATTGTTTTTTTTTTTTTTAATTAACCAGTATTTTAGTAACGTCTCAGCACAGTTCATTAACTAATGAGCTCCTCCCTCCTCTTGCGTGCTGCCTGTGCTCTCGGACACTCCAAGATATCCTTAAAACATAGAAGAATTAGGAAGAATGCAGAAGAAGCAATAAGAGAAGTCAAGAAGAAGGAATCCCTGGCACTGGCAGTAGATGCTAGTAAGCGAGCAGGGGCAGAGGCACTTGATGTTACATGTAAGCTTGCGGGGCTGCCAGCTCTCCCTCTACACCAAAAACACAAGAGGAACCATTACATACACTTGGTGCTTGTTAATCAGGGCATTTTTGCTGGAACTGCAGAGGGAACACGGGGAATAGTAGTGGAATGCAGGAGCCTTCTGCAGTGAAATGTGATAATATAACGCAGTGTCCTGCTGCTGAACTGGATTTGAAGGCAGAGTGGGTTTCCCTGCAGCACCAGCTCAATACGCACCTGCTATCCTGCTCATATCACACTACTAACCGGGGGGGGGGGGGGGGGGGGGTGAATCTACTTTAAAGCCAGATTAGATACAGGTTTTATGAAGCAGAATGCATTAGCAGGGATAGTTCTGCGTGGCCTTAAATCAGGAATACTGTGTTCTTACTGTAGCACTCAAAGTTTTATGAATAGAATGGTTATTTATTACAACAATGGATGCCCTATAAAGATGATGAGAACTGTGGCTCTTGTTCCAAGCACATTATGTCCCACAACGCTTCGGCAAATGATTCAAACACCTCGTTTTTCAGTAGGGGCACTAGTGTACCTCGGAGGGTCTTAAAGGAGAACAGATGCTGATTGAATCTTTGTTTTCAGTAGCAGTAAGCTCCAAAGGATCACTGAGCTGCATGGCTGTAGCACAACATGTGAGCAGCTAAGCTGAGCCTCTCAGCGCTACTGTAATTCAAGGGATCAGAGGGTGAACGATGATGACGGCTAAATAACTGTATTCAGTTATCCAATGATCACCAGCGGAAGTCATTTGATTGTAAACCCTTGAGACCCACTGAGCTCCGTGGTATTTTTGAGCTGAATGCTTAATAAAAATGCGATCAACTGATGCACGGCTAGTCAACAGGAGGGCCATGGGACGGATGTGGCCCTCAAAGGGGTTTTATGGTGCTCAGCCTGCTGATAAGCTCCACGTCTCTGTATGACCATCATTTTATGTCATGTAATCTGCCCACTGCATGACAAATGTTGGACAGTACGGAACAAATGTATCAAATTGTAACAGGTTTAAAGAATTTTTAGCATAGTAAAAAAAATAAAAACTAACTGAAAACTGTTAATTGTTTAAGGCACAGAGGTTTCCTGAAGGTGAACTCCTCCTTTACTAACTTTATATGGGAGCGCAAATTTACTTAAAGGAGAAGGAAAGGTAAAAACTAAGTAAGCTTTATCAGACAGGTCTATGTAAATACAGCCATAAGCACTCACAGAAATGCTCCTCTATCAAAAGAAACACAGGATTTCTTGTCTCTTTTTTTGTAAACATGATGTTCCAGGGTCTGACTTCCTCTCTCAGAAACATCCTAAATTTCCTTTGGCCAGAGTCTGCACAGTTCTCTCCTCTCTCCCTCCCTCCCACCAGAATGCTAAGAACTTCCCCCTCCCTTAGGAATGTGTGATCTGAGCTATAACGGCTGAGCTGCAGACAGGAAGCTTCTAAAGCTGTTTACTCAGGTATGTAGATTGTAAGCTCTTTTGGGCAGGGCCCTCTTCACCTCTTTTATCGGTTACTGATTGCTTTATATGTTACTCTGTATGTCCAATGTATGTAACCCACTTATTGTACAGCGCTGCGGAATATGTTGGCACTTTATATATAAATGTTAAAGTAATGTATGGTAATTGTTTCTGCAGAATTAATATAGTGTTCTAGGTGGCACTAATATGGCAAATCTATTGGCAGTAACATGCCAAAATGACTTTCCTTCTCCTTTAAGGGCTAATAGGACATGTGTCATTTTTGTTAAACTGCCCCAAACAAGTTCCTATCAATGATCAAAGAACAAGGGTTGGACGGTGGTCCAGTGTCATTTTTTCCTTTGGTGCAGACACTAGCCTTAGGTTTAAGCCATGTGTGGCAGATTCTGCTTATTATTTGCAGGCTGAGAATTCTCAATGTGTGGCATAAGCCTTAAGGTCATACAGACAAGATCATAATTTCATAATCATTTTAGCATCTATGGTGCCCCCAATCCAGAGCATTGGGAAAGTTTGGAAATATCATCTGCTGACGCCCCATGAAGGTAAGCGTACTGTACATGAGCTGGTACCTTAGCCCAGCACCAGCCCAGGTATAATAGAAATGTATTTATCCATAAACACGTTTCATTTGTTGTTTTAAATTGTTGGAAACATTGAAAAACAACTCATAGTTGGGCTCTTAGTATAAACATCCTCTTTTTTTTTTAATCACATTGGCAGACTTAGTCACAAGCAGTTTTCCAAGAACTATATTTAATGTGCCACAAACAGCAAGAATATTGCTCCTGATTTCATTAAAGGAACAGCATCAGCAGTGGAAGGATTTTACCCCAGATGTAAAAGTCATTTAGGCCTGAATGGTAAAGTTGTAGACAAGCCAAATGGCCATAATAGTTATTGGACTATAACCATGTCAATCCCTAAATATATTAAAAAGCTCCATAAAATACTAAATGCTGCTTTCTGATAATTTCCACAAATTCTTGTGTGTTTGATGGATAAGTGACCCTTAAACTGACCCACGTTTATAACTATACTTATTTGGCAGGGCCCTCTTACATATTGTATCGGTTATGGGTTGTTCTTGTATGTAATCTGTATGTTCAGTGTAAACACCCATTTATTATGGGTTATTATGGAGTTTTTATTACAATATAAAACATTGGCGAATTATTACTTATCTGGAAAACCCAGGTCCCAAGTTTTCCAGATATTAGATCCCACGTGCAATAATAATAATAAACGAAAAAGCAGAGATGTTTCATTTTTTCTTATACAGGTATAGGGGCTCTTTTCCAAAATGCTTGGGACCTGGGTATTTCTGGATAAGGCTTGGAGATCCAAATTACAGAAAGATCCCTTAAGTCTGCTAAAAATCATTTAAACATTAAATAAACCCAATAGGATTGTTTTGCCACCAATATGGATTCATGCAGCTTAGTCACCAACAAGTGCATGGTACTGTTCTACTAATGACAAAGAAAAGGTAAATCATTTTTAAAAATTAGAATTATTAGCTGTATGATGCAGAATCCTATCATCTTGCACAAGTATCCTTCCCTTGGAAAGTCTCAGAAACAAGCAAACTGCTCCATGTACCATTGCATGAGTACAAAATGGTCAAGATTGCCGAGGGCACCAAAGCACATAAAATGTAATTGATTTTGCTTTCTCTACAGGTACAGGCACTTCGTTCTAATTCCTTGGTGTAAATTCCACACTTTTATAAGCAGGCAACACTGAGAAGGACAGAGTGGGAAACTGTAATGTTTTTTTTTTTTTTTTGTTTTAACCATTATAAATAGTCCTACTGTTTTACACCCTCTCTTGGCAGTGGCTTTATCCAGCCATAAAAAGAAGTATTCTTTGTACCATGAGTCCCAAATGTTCATCCCCTGTATTGCCGCTTTCCTGTTGATTCCTTCCCAGAGTTCTTCACTGAAAACTAGACTCCAAATACCCAATTTGGGGCCACAAATTGCAGCATTCCATGCACAGTAATTTTCCTACTGTTATACAAATAGTGGTGTTATACCCATAGAATTAAATATACGTACATGATAAGAATGACACTCAAGATCCAGATGTGGATCTGGTGGCGCTTCTACAAAAGCTAAAAGTATACAAGTATGGGAACTGTTATCCAGAATTCTCGGGACCTGGGGTTTTCCGGTTAAGAGTTCTTTCCGTAATTTGAATCTCCATAACTTAAGTCGGCTAAAAATCATTCAAATATTGAATAAACTCAATAGGCTTGTTTTGCCTCCAATATTTAATTAGATCTTAGTTGGGATCAAGTACAAGGTACTGTGTTTTATTATTACAGAGCAAAAGGAAATCATTTTTAAAAATTAGAATTATTCGCTTATAATGGAGTCTATAGGAGATAGCCTTTCTGCAATTTGGAACTTTCTGGATAACAGGTTTCCAGATAAGGGATCCCATACCTGTACAGGTACGGAATTCTTTTATTTGCAAGCCCTGGAGTTTTCTGTATTAAAAAAGAGGGAAATCATTAATGGTGCTTGCCATCAGCATAGATCAGTACTAACTACTGTCTTATAATAACAGAGAAAAAAGGAAGGCACTATGGGAAACGGGAACATGTATTACCTGCATTTCAAAGAATTTGGCTAATTCTTGTACTTTACTAGAGGGCTAGTAGTGGGAGGTCTATGGCAAAATACAGGCAAAAGAGACAATAGAGTAAATAGGTAAAGAACACAAAAATATAGCCTTCCAGATATTCAAAATAAAATATAAAGTTCAACAGCTTTTTATAGAGACAGGCACTCACAGGCTTTTTCACTCACAAGCATGTGTTTCAACTACAGACTATTCGGCTTTAACATTTATTTTACAAAACAAGTCTGAACACATAAACCTTATTTACACAGATTCTTTGTCAGGGGGTTATCACTTTGCACAGCCTGAACTTGTTGCTGTACTGTAAGGCTGCATACACATGCACGGGCGCTTATTACACTCACACTACACTGCCTAAGGGGCCTTGTTTTTTAAGCAGAGGAATAGTAAATGCAGTAGAACTACCATACCTAAGAGATATATAGATAGATCTAGCTACAACCAGCTTCATCAGGCACAGGTGCAATGCTATTCTACTCTACTCCACCTCCTTAAAGGGACAACATACCCCCTTTTTTAACACTGGTTCAATGAAGAGGTCTTGGGCTGAATATACTTTTGCCTATTCTTTTAATTAGGAAATATATATTTGGGTTTTGGGTTTTTGCTCTAAAACTGGATAAATGTGAAAATGAAACTAAAGTCACATTCTACTTCCTGATCCTAACGAGCAAAGGCAAGTAAACCAGCATTCCAGTAAGAAGCCTCTGTATAATGAGTGATATACACAAATGTCTCTCCTAAAAACAAAGCAGGAATTAACCCCTTAAAGAGATGATAGCATTGAATTGGCCATTGGTTGGCAGGAAAGATCGATCCCACCCTCCACTGACGTTCAGGCTGAATCATCAGATATTGAGGTAGAAACAATAGGAATTCTTCCCCTATCTAACGATTCAGCCCTAAACACAACTTTTGCTCAGGTGCCAACGGCAGCTGATAAAAATCTGTTGTCCCGTCTGATCAACGAGACGATCGATATGGGTTGTCTCGTCGATCCGCCATACACGCATTGATTATTGTATGAAATATTGGTGCGTGTATGGCCAGCTTTAGTTTAATATACAGAGGAATCATGCTAAACATATTTTTTGCCTATTGTTTAAATTAAGAAACAGCAATGATTTCTGTTAATAATGCTTGCACTTAACAGACAAGTCAAACTCTACTTTATTTGAATACAATCAAAGTAAATCAGCATTTAAGCCCCCCCACCCTGTTGAGCTGCTCCTCATCTCACAGTCTAATAGCTACAGCTGGGGGAAGAGAGGGGTTTGTTTTGATTGTGCTCGTACAAACCAGGAAGTAGAATACAACTTTGCTTTCAGTTTCAGATTTTGCCCTTTTAGTAAAATAAATAAGAAAACCCTCAATAGTTCCTAATTAAGACAACAGGCTAAAAGTATGTTTAACACAAGCCCTATTCATTGCACTAATGTTGAAAAATGTAGTATGATGCCCTTTAAAAGCAGTATCTGTATTGATTCCTGCATCAAAGTTGCAAGCCAGCTGATTAAAAGACCTGACTCAGACAAAAAATAATTTTGGCCGCAAGAAAGTGTTCATATAACGAACTTTGCCCTGTATATGATAAAAATCAAATGGTCTGAAGTAAAACGTTTAAAGGAGACATATCATATAAAAATACCGTTAGGACACACCCAACATTCATTTGAAACACAGACAGAGAACTGATAGGATCTATAGGGAGCTATAATTTATAATTGCCTACAAAATTAGGGTTTTTTTCCATTTATCTAATATGTCTACTTTAAAAGTATTGATCCGGACATGTACCTATGTGTATGCATGCGTACCTGTCTGCCTATGAAATGGGTAAGCACAGGCAGGAACGCAAGGAGGCAAGTACAAACAGACTAAATACACATATGCTATTCACATAAACACAATAACTGGCACGACAAAGCTAAATATCACCATCACTTTCACAAATGCATTAACACAGATGACCAGAATAATGTGGGAAATCTTACAGAATACAATTATCCCATCTACTTATGTTACAAATATAATCAGATGAATATGGATAATCCCTAAATATGCAAAATAATGCACACAAAAATGTAAGTAATTACTGCACATACACTCATAAGCCATTATGCCTGATTGCAATCAGATGGCAAAAACAGCAGGAATAACAATACTGTCAGTTGTGCGCTAGGAAGGATTTCCTATTACTTATAGGCTTCTGTTCCACTTGTATATAAAGCTTGCGAATAATCACCATAGAGGAGGGGAGAAGGAGAAGCCTTTGCAATAGCCCCAAGGACACTGACCCTGCCAGCAAAACAAGCTACAGGCTTCCTCGACCTGATTAATTGGCATCACTGCGGCCACAAGTTACATGCAAAATTCCTATGATGGCCACCAGTCATGGGGATGTAGCCTTTCCTTCCATTGCTCATTGAAGCTATGGGTCTGAAGTGTATGCTCTTTGGGGCAGGTTCTCCCATTGAGAACATACAAATCTGCTACCCAATAAGTCTGTTACTGCTGTAATAATGGCTGGATGGATAGATAGATAGATAGATAGATAGATAGATAGATAGATAGATACACTTACAGAGAGGGAGGGAGAGAGAGAAGGACTTACACTTATAAAATATAGTTATACTTATAAAATACTTTTATAAAGGTTGTATAATTCCGGGACAACTTTTGGCTGAAAAATATGGAAGCTAATACATTTTTTTACCCACATTTCAGCATTTTCCATTCTGGTAAAGAGCAAGCAAATTGCGGCACATGTTTTTCCTTTAGTTATTTTCTGAAAATGGCATGAATAATGACATTAAGGTGCTTGAGTCACCAGACACAAGTCAGTTGAGAAACTATGGCATTAAGGCAGTTGTTAACTCTAGCCGGCCATACACACAACGATATTGCACAAAATCTTGTTTTGTACAATATTCGGTGCTTGTATGGCGGCTCAAAGGGGCAAACGATATTGCAAAGGCTGCGGATATCAGTCGTCTAGTCGATCGGTCACGTTAAAAGATTATGGTTGGGCGTCCGAGCAAAATCTACATTTAGGGCTAAATCGGCAGGTGGAGGTAAAATTCCTATTGTTTCTACATCCATATCTGACGATTCAGCCCTGAATGTAAGTGGAGGGTGAGAACGATCATTTGATATGGCTGTGTGTGGCCACCTTAAGGGCTCTGGCACACAGGGGATTTCGCGCAAATCGCCCCGCCGCGTCTGCCATCCCGCCGGCGACTTACATGTTCGCCGGTGGGATGGCAGGGGTAGGCAACTCGGGGAGATTAGTTGCCCGCGAACAGGGAGTTTTATCGCGGGCGACTAATCTCCCCCGTGTGCCAGAGCCCTAAGACTTAGATTTATCAAAATATGAGATCTGAGCTCACCACAGAAAAATTCACTCCGTTGATTTCTATGGAATTTGTAGATGTGTATTTATGAAAAGAGAACTCTTACTTTTACCTATTGATAAATATACTCCTAAAAATCCCACAGGCATTAATAGAAAGTGAGTGAATTTGTGTGTGGTGAGCTCTATTCTCACATATTGATAAATCTGCCCCTAAGGCTCCCTGGCGTCCATTATGCCCCTGTAAACCGGCACCCTCACTCTCATGTACAAATGCCAGCACAAGCTCATTACTTGTTGCAAATCAATTGCAGTCCTGGGCAAACCCTTGCTCATCAGGAAAGATAATGTTTATTTTGATTTACTTGCAGGCAGCACTAAAACAAAATGGATCTCCTGAACGAGACATATAACCTGCCCAATGGAAATAGGAATTTTTACATTCATAGCTATTTTATTTTATAATGGAAATGCAGCCAAAATACATGGTGACTAGACAGCCCCAGGGAAATTGCCCTACTGTAGGGTACAACTGAGATGGAAGATCATTATACAGGAGCAGTTAGCTGATGTTAAGGTAGCCATACACAGGCAGACTTAGTTACATAGTTAGTTACATAGGGTTGAAAAAAGACCAGTGTCCATCAAGTTCAACCCATCCAAGTAAACCCAGCACACCTAACCCACACCTACCAATCTATACACTCACATATATAACTATAAATACAACCACTAGTACTAACTGTAGATATTAGTATCACAATAGCCTTGGATATTCTGATTGATCAAGAACTCATCCAGGCCCCTCTTATAGGCATTAACAGAATCTGCCATTACCACATCACTAGGAAGGGCATTCCCCAACCTCACTGCCCTCACCGTGAAAAAACCCCTACGCTGCTTCAAATGGAAGCTCCGTTCCTCTAATCTAAAGGGGTGACCTCTGGTGCGTTGATTGTTTTTATGGGAAAAAAGAACATCCCCCAACTGCCTATAATGCCCTCTAATGTACTTGTACAGAGTAATCATGTCCCCTCGCAAGTGCCTCTTTTCCAGAGAAAACAACCTCAACCTCGACAGTCTCACCTCATAGTTTAAATCTTCCATCCCCTTAACCAGTTTAGTTGCACGTCTCTGCACTTTCTCCAGCTCATTAATATCCCTCTTAAGGACTGGAGCCCAAAACTGCACCGCATACTCAAGGTGAGGCCTTACCAGGGACCTATAAAGGGGCAAAATTATGTTCTCATCCCTTGAGTCAATGCCCTTTTTTATACAAGACAGCACTTTATTTGCTTTAGTAGCCACAGAATGACACTGCCTGGAATTAGACAACTTGTTATCAACAAAAACCCCTAGATCCTTCTCCATTAAGGATACCCCCAACACACTACCATTCAGTAGATAGTTTGCGTTTATATTATTTCTACCAAAGTGCATAACTTTGCACTTATCAACATTGAACCTCATTTTCCAGTTTGCTGCCCAGTTATCTAATTTTGTCAAATCGCTCTGCAAAGCGGCAGCATCCTGCATGGAACTTATAGATTTGCACAATTTTGTGTCATCAGCAAAAATAGAAACAGTACTGTCTATGCCCACCTCCAGGTCATTAATAAACAAGTTAAAAAGCAAAGGACTGACCCCTGCGATACTCCACTAACCACACTGGTCCAATTAGAAAATGTTCCATTTACAACCACTCTTTGTACTCTATCCTTCAGCCAGTTCTCTATCCAATTACAAATATTATGTTCTAGGCCAATATTCCTTAATTTGATCATTAACCTTCTGTGAGGTACTGTATCAAACGCTTTAGCAAAGTCCAAGTAGATGACATCAACTGCCATTCCAGCATCAAGGTTCCTACTCACCTCCTCATAAAAGGCAACTAAATTAGTCTGGCAAGATCTGTTACGCATAAAACCATGCTGGCACAAACTAATAGTATTGTGAACTGCAATGTATTCAAGTACCCTATCCCTTATTACCCCTTCCAAAAGTTTTCCTACTACTGATGTCAGACTAACAGGCCTATAGTTTTCAGGCTGAGAACGGGATCCCTTTTTAAATAATGGCACCACATTAGCAATCCGCCAGTCTCTCGGCACCATGCCAGACCTCAATGAATCCTGAAAAAGTATGTGAAGAGGTTTGATAATGATGAGGTGATAATAAAGTTCCCACCCCTTCCTGCTTCATTTTTTTACTATTCACATAATTAAAAAATAATTTTGGATTCTTTTTACTCCTAGCTGCAATATCCCTTTCCATTTCTATTTTAGCTTGCTTGATAGCTTTTTTGCATGCTTTATTTGCTTCCTTGTACCTGATGAAAGTTTCTGCTGTCCCAGCTAACTTGAATGCCCTAAAAGCACGTTTTTTCTTACCAACCTCGACAATAACACTTTTATTCAGCCATAAAGGTTTTGCTTTGCGATGCCTCTCCTTGCTTACAAGGGGGATATACTGTTGTGTATACCTACAAAGCAATGTTTTAAAGATGTTCCATTTTCCTTCTGTGTCTAACCCCATGAAAAGCCTTTCCCAGTTGACACATTGCAGAGATGCCCTTATACTGGCAAAGTCTGCACGTCTAAAATTGAGCGTTTTAGTTAATCCCTTATAGCGCTATCTCTGTAGCATTATCTCAAAGGAGACCATGTTGTGATCACTGTTCCCCAAATGCTCACCCACACAAATGTTAGAGATAAGCTCATTATTATTAGATATCACCAGGTCCAAAATAGAATCATTCCTAGTGGGTTCTTGAACCGCCTGAAATAAAAAGTTGTCATTTAGCATATTTACAAACCTACTAGCTTTTTCTGACTTAGCCACCCCATTACTCCAGTCAATGATCCGGATAATTAAAGTCCCCCATAATAACAACTTGACCCAGTTTTGAAGCCTCCTCCATTTGCAACAATAGCTGGGCCTCATCCCCCTCATCTATACGGGGTGGTTTATAGCATACACCAATGATCATTTTCTTTGTGACCTTCAGCCCTACTGAAATTTCTACCCAAAGAGATTCGACGTTTTCATTGGTAATGTCTTTATTACATGGCTTTAAATCTGACTTTACGTAAAGACAAACCTTGTATAGCACTCTGACTGGCCCATAGGCTGAAGAGACTATATATGTATATAAACGTATAACCTACAGGGGGCCATGCATGTGTATGCTCACTCTTCAACCAAATTTGGGTTAACCTCCCAAACAAGGAAAATACCAGTAAGTAATGAGGAGCCACATAGCTGAGGTCGCTCTTCACTTCCTTCCAGCAGACCAATGGAAATAGACAAGCGCCACACCGGCCATACATGCCATACCAAATTTGGCATGAAATGGTCAGCTTAAAGCTGGCCACACACACACCAATATAATAGTTTGGTACGATTTTCGGACTGTCTGTGGGCTCAGAATTATCTTCCCAATAATTTGCGGACCGCGGTGAACGGTCGTTTAGTCGATCGGACAGGTTAGAAAATTTTGGTCAGAACAATAAAATCTTTGCATGTGTATGTGACGATATCCTTGGGTGACCTACAATGCATCTCTGGGAAGTCACTTTCGTATGATTGTTGTATGATAATTATTTTATGTTCAGAATATCCTCCAAAATATTATTTTTAGTACTTTCTCCTGCAATTTCAATCTGGATGTTTTATATTGCTGCATTTAAATGTTCGATCGAAGACGATCAGAAGACGACTAAAACCTGAATGCATATGGCCAGCTTTACTCTGAATAGTTTAGGGGCTGGAAGTTAATATAAGGTTTTAAGAGCAGTGGCATTTTAAACTGGGTTCTGTCTGCTCAAAACAGATCCCACCATCCTTGCACTGCCGCGGGGGTTTAAAGTGGGTCAGTGCAGGCAACATCTAATACAAATGTGCATGCTGTAAATAGCTGCTGCAAAAACAGCTCTTGGTTCCCAACAAGTCACACATACAGTTGCATTCCCAGTCATATCTATGTGCCTCTAGTTTAAATAAACTCTAGACCAAACAGTTAACATTTTACTGTGGAAAGTGAGTTCAAATACAATTAATATAAATAAGCTTCTGTGAAGATATAGGTGGCAGCCACTCAAATTAAATGGGGAGGTAGGGCATGTTTACATAGCAAATGAGAGAAAAGCTCTGTAGAAGAATACAAGAGTTTAGTCGGGGTCTTTGTCAGGGAACATGCAAGAAAAAGAGCACGTGCCCCTGTTGAAGACCCCTATCTGCAGGGGTTGCATTGGGATTTTTTATAAAGCAAAATGAATTAATTTTGATTTTAAGCTGGAGTGCCCAGTTTTTTTTGTATTTACTGTAAATGAATATAGAGGCCATCCTCTTGTAGTACAGGTATGAAATCCATTATGTGAAAACCAGTTATCAAATATTTAAAATGTTAAAATGTATTTCATTTTTCTCTGTAAAAACAAAACTGTACCTTGTACTTGATCCCAACTAGGATACAATTACTGCTTATTAACTACTTATTTTTTTTAGTGTGGATATCCAAATTACAGAAAGGCCCTTTACCCAGGCCCTGAGCATTCTGGATAACAGGTCCCATACCTGCATATATTTTCTACATAAGCTGAACATAGATGTATAACACTATTAGAGAGAATACAATAATGTAACCAGTGACAAAGCGGTTTTGCTAAAAAGCTAAATGATCGGTTGTGAGGAAAAGAAAACACTTAAAGACTTTCCAGAACAGGAGCATTTCCCTGTTTGCCCCAAACAATAGGAAGTTGGAAAGAGGCCGGATACTGCTGCTTGAATCAAGCACATCTCACACACACACAGAACCTTCCTGAACACAACTGTGTTGTCAACTGAAAGCCAGAACTACGACACACAAATAATTTCTGAATGAATAATGTTATAGCGAAGGGATGAACATGAATGATAACACACAAGTACAATGATAAACCACTGCATGAATGTGCATGTACATATTGCATTATACACTGCCTATTAATAATAATATGACAAGTAGAACCATATAGAACAATGCAAGTGCTTTACTGGCAATGTGGAACCACATCTGAACAGCTGTTGTTAAACTACAACCCTCTCAGCCTTCTATCAAGTAGCTGAAGAACAGCTTAAAGCACTTTGCTTTCAACATAAATAGTGTATTCCATTTGGACTTGCATGGAGGATAAAAGTCACAGTGACAATTTAAAAAACTTTGCAATGTCAGTTTAGCTAACTGATTTCCAAGCAAAAAAGTCCCGGGCTAGTTGGAAGGGATGAGGGAAGAGGTATCTGCTGCTGCTGCTGGGGAGGGAGGGGGCGGCATGTACTTCAGCTGAATGGAAAGGGCCTTCCGTTGCTGCGAGCTGGGGGAATAGGCGTGCCTTCCAGGCCATTCCAAATTGATGAGCCACGGAATTCAAACACTACGTTATGCAGTTGGCCCTGGGGCAACAATAGACAGATCTGGGCAAAAACAAACAGGCTGCTGAGCTTGTGCAGAGGATTGCCGCCACACGACCACATTACTAGCATTAACTCTGTTGCCACATAAAATGCTGGAAGTGAAGCCACTTCCTCTTGTGTTATACATTGTTTCAGATCAACAAAACCACAAAGGAGTGGTGTTTACAGATATTCCAATATAGAAACCTGACTTGTGTAAACTGGATAGATACTGTGCTAGGTTCAATTATTTCAGGACAGGGGCTTATCTGGCTATTTGTACAGGTAGTTCTCTAGCCCCAGGAACTTTCCCTGGCTCACTGTGAGTTCCCGACCAACATCTGGAAGGCTGTAAGCGTTTCATTCCCACACTATGCTCTAACAGGCTGCCAGCGATTCCTCATAAGCTCACATTGGTTAGCTTGTGCACACTTGCCCAGCTACACTAAAAATGGTCATTACGAACCTATGTAAATGATCTGTAATGTAATGATTTTAACTTTTTACAGAATGGCCAGTTCTAATTTTGCAATTGGTCTTTATTATTTATTTTTATTTAGTTGCCTTCTTCTTTTGACTCTTTCCAACTTTCAAATGAAGGTCAATGACCACAGCCGTAAAAAAAAAAATTATTGTTACCATTACTTTTTATTAATTATTTTTCTATTCAGGTCCTCTCTTATTCATATACCAGTCCTTCATTCAAAAGACTCCCTGGTTGCTAAGGTAATTTAAGCCCAAGCAACCAGATAGCTGCTAAACTGCTGCTGAACAAAAAGTGCAATAATTAAACAACTACAAATAATAAAAAATGAAGAACAATTACAAATTGTCTTGGGATGTTGTTCTCTATATTCACACTAAAAGTTCACTCAAAAGTGAGCAACTCCTTTAAAAAAAGGAGTAAAGGAGTAAAATGAAAGCTGGCTCACCTAAATGAAGAAAAAGTATAAGAAAATCTCATGTACTGAGAACCCTGTCTGAGCAACACAGACACACAGGAGAACACAGGCTAAGTGCCCTTTGAAGGGCTCCTCATGGGTCCCTGGGAACTGTGTTGTAACATACAGTAGTTCATTAAATACAGTTATTCCTTTTGGTAAAAAAGAACTGAAAGCGTATAAGAAATGTTCAAGAAGAGGTAGTCATCAAGCCACTATGCATACCTGAAAGTACTTACATCCTATGACTGGAAATAAGGTGCTTAGAGCTGCATTTGCGCAACAACATGAGCCTAAAACAGCCCAGCACGAGCTAAGGAGCTACAGGCTATACCTGTACATGAATGATGGGGCTTGCACAAGAAAGGGAGTTTCAGTCATGCCAGAGGTAAGGGGGGGGGATTGTACAAGGATGATTTCTAGATATATCAATGGACAGCTTTGGTACGCTGGGGGCCAGAAAATATTTCAGAGGGGCACATCCGGCCTGTGGTACTACTGCTGTACAGCTGTGAAAACCAATTTTTAAGGGGAGTCTTAAGGTAACATTTTGCAGGTTCTCAAAACACTCACGGTGGAACACTGAGAAAATGATACAAACACAGCTCCAAATGCTTACATAGCTGCACTGGCACACACACGGAGTACACTGGTGCGGACAGCTTCTGAAGGACACACAGCCAGACAGGCACTCATCCATGCACACCTGATCATATCAGCATACACCAAGCTGGCACTGGTATATTAAGATAGTAAACCACACACACACACACATATTGCACTGGCACACAGCTATTTAAGCACAAACACAACCCACACTAGCACAGCACACATGCAAATCTGCACTGGTACATATAGTGACAAAGCACACACAGTTACATTAGTATGCCCACATGGACACGCAACACCAAAGAACACACAGCTGCACTGTCATGCACAGTCTCCCAAAAACTTACACAGCAGCACAGACACACATAAGGTACCCACGCACACAGACAGGTGCACTGGCACACATAGTTGCCCATGCACACACAGTCACACAAGCAAACACACAGTTGCACTAGCACACAGTGTCACAAATGTGTGCACACACAATGACCCTAGAACACCAGTGCACCGGCACACACAGTTGCCCATGCACATATAGTCACCCATGTTGCATGGCACATACATTCACACAAGTCTGCGCGCACACACACCCACAATGGCCCAAGAACACACCTGTGCACAGACACACATTTTCACTGGCACACAATGTCACACAGGCTCATGCACACACATACAATGGCCCAAGACCACACCAGCGCACAGAGTAGCCCAAGAACTTAGCAGCATTGGCACCCTTAGTTACCCATATACACACAGCTGTACTGGCACACACAGTCACCCATATACACACAGCTGCACTGGCACACACAGTCACCCATATACACACAGCTGCACTGGCGCACACAGTCACCCATATACACACAGCTGCACTGGCACACACACAATTACTCATATACACACACAGTTGCCCATATACACACAGTCACCCATATACACACAGCTGAACTGGCACACACACAATTACCCATATACACACACAGTTGCCCAAATACACACAGCTGCACTGGCACACACAGTCGCCCATACGCACGCACTGCTGCCCATACGCACGCACTGCTGCCCATACGCACGCACTGCTGCCCATACGCACGCACTGCTGCCCATACGCACGCACTGCTGCCCATACGCACGCACAGTCGCCCATACGCACGCACAGTCGCCCATACGCACGCACAGTCGCCCATACACACACACTGCTGCCCATACACACACACAGTTGCCCATACACACACACTGCTGCCCATATACACACTGCTGCCCATATACACACACAGTTGCCCATATACACACACAGTTGCCCATATACACACACTGCTGCCCATATACACACACTGCTGCCCATATACACACACTGCTGCCCATATACACACACAGTTGCCCATATACACACACAGTTGCCCATACACAGTTGCCCATACACACACACAGTTGCCCATACACACACACTGCTGCCCATACACACACACTGCTGCCCATACACACACACTGCTGCCCATACACACACACTGCTGCCCATACACACACACTGCTGCCCATACACACACACACAGTTGCCCATACACACACACAGTTGCCCATGACACTCATAAGTGTCACACAGTCGCCCTAAAACATGGAGTTTGCCCTGGCATATACACCCCGATATCAGCTAGCACTGACACAAAGCCCGTCAGTCTGAGGCTCCAGCACTCACCCACTCCGTACTTCTCCTCTCTCTTGGTGGGGACCCAGCGAGTCATGTTTGTCTCACAGCCACATCCGTCCACTCACACAGGGTCACCGCAAGGCTCAGGGAGCCCGGGAGTCAGCACCCCCGGGGAAACGGACCGAAGCACAAACTTTTGTTTAGGGGGGAACCCGGGCTGCCCAGCCCGACTGGCGTGTGAGGGATTTCCTGGAGCTGACCCCTCCCTCCAGCTCAGGATGGGGCGGAAGAAAAGAAAAATAAAAAGTAACCAACAAGTGGAATAGGGCTACCGGGTGACAGGCTGAATGGACTCTCAGGCCGCCATTTCCCAAACCCCCCTTGGGTACAACATAAAGAAGCAGGGGGGGGGGAATAGAAGGGGGAGAAAAAAAAAAAAGTTTGTTGGTGTCACGTGTTCCTGACGTCACGGTGTAGGAAAGGGATGCGCCTGGGAATGGGGCTTGGGAGAGTGGGAGAGTGGGAGAGTGGCCGGGCAGCCTGGGACTGCCTGTGTATATACGGCCATACTATATGACCATACTCAGTGCATTGCAGTCTCTTCAGGGTTTAGGGTAGAGGAGGGAAACCATTTGACAAGAAACAGGGACTCCCTTTAGATGAAAATGTGCAAAAATTGTTAGCCGTCTTTTTTTAAAAAAGAAACATCTAACCTGTGGCCCCCAGTGTTGGTAAAAGACCTTGGTGGTCAAAGGATATGCAGACATATTACACCCCTGTTATTTGTTACTTTTCCCAGTTTTACCAGATAAATTTAAAAATTCAGTGACACGTTTAATAAATACTTGTTGCAAGACAGCACAGATTTTAAATAAAATTGCAATTAGCTCAGTCCCACTATGAATATTCTAGACAGGTACTTGAATTCATCATATCTGGCAACATCACCTTATACATGAGCCCCTCTGACAGTGAGGTTTATACATGAACTGTGGTGGATTATTGTATGCATTCCATACCAGTATAGAATGTGAATTAACATGGCCTATTCTATTCAGTTGGTCCTATTTCCACTGTACTGTTATGAACTGCCAAGTACAGCTGGAGATGTTTTTACTTTAGCTTTTTTATTTAGAATAGGGTTACCAGATCACAAGAGAATTTAGGGAAATGTCTAGAAAATCCATCTAGAACTGAACGGATTACAGTTTACATGCAATCGACACAGCCCTGCAGCAAGCATTAGATGTGTCCCTGAATTTTCATATGATCTTGTAATGCTAATTTAGGACAGGATACCTATGGGATGGTCCATTTGTTGCATGGATTGAAGTTGTATTCAAGGCAGGTCCAGACTGAGATTCAAAATCACATACATAGCGGTACAAACAGAATCTACACATTGCCGATACCAGTTTCCAATCTACGCATTGCCAGCCCTGGGAGCTAAAGGGCCCCACAAATAGTTGCATCATTTACCAGTGCCCAATTTAGGAATATAAGTGGATCATCTTTTCTGAAAAAAAATGCCGGCATTCTTGTCTCTTCTAATTTTCTTTAAGCATCATTTTTACTGATCAGGGCAGTTTTAATACCAGACAGGTTGCAGCCCTAGATATTGAGTGAGAAGTAAGTGTATGAGGTTTGGTTCCTGCATGAAGCTTTGCACTAGGGCCTACGGACCCCTAGCTATACCCTGCTCTGCTGCTAAAAATGCACATTAGACCCAGATAGGGGATGATTTTATATTTGTGTTTAGGAAAAGTTAATTAAAGCCATGTTCCTCAAGGCTTTTTTTTTTTACACCTGAAATATCAATTAGGTTTATGGAAAATTTTAGGGTTTTTTTCTCCTAGGTAGAACTTTAAAATAAATTCACAGACAGAAGCCAAGCTAAAGCTGGCCACACATGCTGTGATATGATCATTTAAAAGACAAATGTTTATTAGACTTATAATTAGGTACAGAGAACAATAAAGCATAAACATCAAGAGCAACATCTTGGAGATGAGATCAGCTGGCAAACTGGCCATCGATGTAAAGATGCCAGTCATAAACCATTCAGAAACTTCATCTTTTGTGACCGTCTTTATTTTAAGATCGACTGCACACAAACAGGTATTATTGTTTAAGGATTTTCAAACCTGCCCAAGTGAGGGTTTGTGCTCTAATTTTGGCTTGTCTCAAAATTGTATGAAACCATGTAGAGGTATGGGATCCGTTATCCGGAAACCCGTTATCCAGAAAGTTCCGAATTACAGAAAGGTCATCTCCAATAGACTCCATTATAAGCAAATAATTCTAATTTGAATTTGAATTCCTTTTCTCTAATAATAAAACAGTACCTTGTACTTGATCCCAACTAACATACAACTAATCCCTATTGGAAGCAAAACAACAATCCTATTTAAATGATTTTTAGTAGACTTAAGTTATGAAGATCCAAATTACGGAAAGATCTCTTATCCAGAAAACCCCAGGTCCCGAGCATTCTGGATAACAGGTCCTATACCAGTATCTAACAACAAAATTGGTGTGGTATGGCCACATTACATAGTTAGTTAGTTACATAGTTACATAGGGTTGAAAAAAGACCTGTGTCCATCAAGTTCAACCCATCCAAGTAAACCCAGCACACCTAGCCCACACCTACCAATCTATACACTCACATACATAAACTATAAATACAACCACTAGTACTAACTGTAGATATTAGTATCACAATAGCCTTGGATATTCTGATTGATCAAGAACTCATCCAGGCCCCTCTTAAAGGCATTAACAGAATCTGCCATTACCACATCACTAGGAAGGGCATTCCATAACCTCACTGCCCTCACCGTGAAAAACCACCTACGCTGCTTCAAATGGAAACTCCTTTCCTCTAATCTAAAGGGGTGACCTCTGGTGCGTTGATTGTTTTTATGGGAAAAAAGAACATCCCCCAACTGCCTATAATCCCCTCTAATGTACTTGTACAGAGTAATCATGTCCCCTCGCAAGCGCCTCTTTTCCAGAGAAAACAACCCCAACCTCGACAGTCTAACCTCATAGTTTAAATCTTCCATCCCCTTAACCAGTTTAGTTGCACGTCTCTGCACTCTCTCCAGCTCATTAATATCCTTCTTAAGGACTGGAGCCCAAAACTGCACTGCATACTCAAGGTGAGGCCTTACCAGGGACCTATAAAGGGGCAAAATTATGTTCTCATCCCTTGAGTCAATGCCCTTTTTTATACAAGACAGCACTTTATTTGCTTTAGTAGCCACAGAATGACACTGCCTGGAATTAGACAACTTGTTATCAACAAAAACCCCTAGATCCTTCTCCATTAAGGATACCCCCAACACACTACCATTCAGTAGATAGTTTGCGTTTATATTATTTCTACCAAAGTGCATAACTTTGCACTTATCAACATTGAACCTCATTTTCCAGTTTGCTGCCCAGTTATCTAATTTTGTCAAATCGCTCTGCAAAGCGGCAGCATCCTGCATGGAACTTATAGTTTTGCACAATTTAGTGTCATCAGCAAAAATAGAAACAATACTTTCTATGCCCACCTCCAGGTCATTAATAAACAAGTTAAACAGCAAAGGCCCAAGGACTGACCCCTGCGGTACTCCACTAACCACACTGGTCCAATTAGAAAATGTTCCATTTACAACCACTCTTTGTACTCTATCCTTCAGCCAGTTCTCTATCCAATTACAAATATTATGTTCTAGGCCAATATTCCTTAATTTGATCATTAACCTTCTGTGAGGTACTGTATCAAACGCTTTAGCAAAGTCCAAGTAGATGACATCAACTGCCATTCCAGCATCAAGGTTCCTACTCACCTCCTCATAAAAGGCAACTAAATTAGTCTGGCAAGATCTGTTACGCATAAAACCATGCTGGCACAAACTAATAGTATTGTGAACTGCAATGTATTCAAGTACCCTATCCCTTATTACCCCTTCCAAAAGTTTTCCTACTACTGATGTCAGACTAACAGGCCTATAGTTTTCAGGCTGAGAACGGGATCCCTTTTTAAATAACGGCACCACATTAGCAATCCGCCAGTCTCTTGGCACCATGCCAGACCTCAATGAATCCTGAAAAATTAAGTGAAGAGGTTTGGCAATCACAGCGCTCAGCTCATCTAACCCTTTAAGTGCCAGCCGAATTCGTCATTTCGGTTCCCCCCAGTGCCAGACGTTTTTTAAGCATTTTGTACTCATTCGCTTTAACAATGTTTTTTGGTAGGAAAACCTCCATGAAACTAGGGAAATTATATATCGTTTTTTTCGTCACTAATTGGGCTTCGACATACATACCAAATTTTATAACTTTTCTGGAGATATGATGTGTATTTTGGGTGAATTATGTAAAAAAAAAATAAAATTATGAAAAATTTCTGTATATTTTGAGTTTTTTTTCCATAGAAAAGTTAATTTTACAAACTTTTTTTTGTTGTTTGTAAAAGCCCTGATACTCCCAAGTCCAACGATACCAAATATGTGGTGGTACCCCACAGTTCCTGTCCAGAAGTAACCCCCAAACTAAAGCAATACTTAGTACAATATCACACCAGAACAAAGCGGAAAAGCGCTTGTAACAGTTGATGCAGCATAACTTATATGTAAATCTAAAATATCCCCTCATGTTTGGTATCTTTAGAAACTACAGACCTTCAGGTTTCTAGGTGCAATGTAGTTTTCACTAAAAAGCCAAATACCTTTTGTCAGTGCATTGTGAAATTTGGAAGTTTTTTTGACATTTTTTTTTTTTTCTAAAACGTAAACTTGGACACATGATCAAATGTGGATTTGACAAAAAAAAATCTCATAAAAATTTTCTAACAAGGGCAAATTTGAAAGACAAATTTCTACTGAATAAAATGATGCCCCATATGTATGGGTGCACATAAAGACATGGGCACCAAACACTCCAAAGCAGGGGCAATGCACAAGGGCAATTACAGCTAAAAATGTGGGTGCTGTGCTCTATGTGCACTACCTGCAGTTTTTCAGTGTTAACCCCCCCTACTTGTGAAATAACCCCCACAAACTATATATTTCTGAAAAGTGCACACCTTCAGCTATTCAGAGACACCACTCTTCTCTTTCTACATAGAAAATTGTGGCCGCAGTCCCTTGCAGAAGTCAGCGCTTTGGTCAGAAATCGAGGAAAAAACTGATAAAAAACCTAGATTTCTCCCCAAAATCTCCATGGCAACTACCAAAAACTTACTAAACATCAATCTGCAAGTTCCCCTGAATAAAATAATACCCCATATGTATGGGTGCACATAAAGACGTGGCCACCAAATGCCCCAAAACAGGGGCAATGCATAAGGGCAATTTCAGTTGATATTTTGGGGGCTGCGCTCTATGTGCACTTCCTGCAGTTTTTCAGTGTTAACCCCCCCTACCTGTAAAATAACCCCCACAAACTATATATTTCTGAAAAGTGTACACCTTCAGCTATTCAGAGACACCACTCTCCTCTTTCTACATGGAAAATTGTGGCCGCAGTCCCTTGCAGAAGTCAGCGCATTGGTCAGAAATCAAGGAAAAACCAGATACAAACCTAGATTTCTCCCCAAAATCTCCATGGCAACTACCAAAAACTTACTAAACATCAATCTGCAAGTTCCCCTGAATAAAACGATACCCCATATGTATGGGTACACATAAAGACGTGGCCACCAAATGCCCCAAAACAGGGGCAATGCATAAGGGCAATTTCAGTTGAAATTTTGGGGGCTGCGCTCTATGTGCACTTCCTGCAGTTTTTCAGTGTTAACCCCCCCTACCTGTAAAATAACCCCCACAAACTATATATTTCTGAAAAGTGCACACCTTCAGCTATTCAGAGACACCACTCTCCTCTTTCTACATGGAAAATTGTGGCCGCAGTCCCTTGCAGAAGTCAGCGCATTGGTCAGAAATCAAGGAAAAAACAGACACAAACCTAGATTTCTCCCCAAAATCTCCATGGCAACTACCAAAAACTTACTAAACATCAATCTGCAAGTTCCCCTGAATAAAACGATACCCCATATGTATGGGTACACATAAAGACGTGGCCACCAAATGCCCCAAAACAGGGGCAATGCATAAGGGCAATTTCAGTTGAAATTTTGGGGGCTGCGCTCTATGTGCACTTCCTGCAGTTTTTCAGTGTTAACCCCCCCTACCTGTAAAATAACCCCCGCAAACTATATATTTCCAAAAAGTGCACACCTTCAGCTATTCAGAGACACCACTCTTCTCTTTCTACATGGAAAATTGTGGCCACAGTCCCTTGCAGAAGTCAGCGCATTGGTCAGAAATCAAGGAAAAACCAGATACAAACCTAGATTTCTCCCCAAAATCTCCATGGCAACTACCAAAAACTTACTAAACATCAATCTGCAAGTTCCCCTGAATAAAACGATACCCCATATGTATGGGTACACATAAAGACGTGGCCACCAAATGCCCCAAAACAGGGGCAATGCATAAGGGCAATTTCAGTTGAAATTTTGGGGGCTGTGCTCTATGTGCACTTCCTGCAGTTTTTCAGTGTTAACCCCCCCTACCTGTAAAATAACCCCCACAAACTATATATTTCTGAAAAGTGCACACCTTCAGCTATTCAGAGACACCACTCTCCTCTTTCTACATGGAAAATTGTGGCCGCAGTCCCTTGCAGAAGTAAGCGCATCGGTCAGAAATCAAGGAAAAACCAGATACAAACCTAGATTTCTCCCCAAAATCTCCATGGCAACTACCAAAAACTTACTAAACATCAATCTGCAAGTTCCCCTGAATAAAACGATACCCCATATGTATGGGTACACATAAAGACGTGTCCACCAAATGCCCCCAAACAGGGGCAATGCATAAGGGGGGGGCTGTGCTCTACCTGCAGTTATTTAGTCTAAACACCCCCATACCTGTGAAATAACCCCCACAAACTATATATTTCCAAAAAGTGCACACCTTCAGCTATTCAGAGACACCACTCTTCTCTTTCTACATGGAAAATTGTGGCCACAGTCCCTTGCAGAAGTCAGCGCTTTGGTCAGAAATCAAGGAAAAACCAGATACAAACCTAGATTTCTCCCCAAAATCTCCATGGCAACTACCAAAAACTTACTAACCATTAATCTGCAAGTTCCCCTGAATAAAACGATACCCCATATGTATGGGTGCACATAAAGACGTGGCCACCAAATGCCCCAAAACAGGGGCAATGCATAAGGGCAATTTCAGTTGAAATTTTGGGGGCTGCGCTCTATGTGCACTACCTGCAGTTTTTCAGTGTTAACCCCCCCTACCTGTGAAATAACCCCCACAATCTATATATTTACGAAAAGTGCACACCTTCAGCTATTCAGAGACACCACTCTTCTCTTTCTACATGGAAAATTGTGGCCGCAGTCCCTTGCAGAAGTCAGCGCTTTGGTCAGAAATCAAGGAAAAACCAGATACAAACCTAGATTTTGGTCAGAAATCAAGGAAAAACCAGATAAAAAACCTAGATTTCTCCCCAAAATCTCCATGGCAACTACCAAAAACTTACTAAACCTCAATTTGCAAGTTCCCCTGAATAAAACGATACCCCATATGTATGGGTGCACATAAAGACGTGGCCACCAAATGCCCCCTAACAGGGGCAATGCATAACGGGGGGCTTTGCTCTACCTGCAGTTATTTAGTCTAAACACCCCCATACCTGTGAAATAACCCCCGCAAACTATATATTTCCAAAAAGTGCACACCTTCAGCTATTCAGAGACACCACTCTTCTCTTTCTACATGGAAAATTGTGGCCGCAGTCCCTTGCAGAAGTCAGCGCTTTGGTCAGAAATCAAGGAAAAACCAGATACAAACCTAGATTTTGGTCAGAAATCAAGGAAAAACCAGATAAAAAAACCTAGATTTCTCCCCAAAATCTCCATGGCAACTACCAAAAACTTACTAAACCTCAATTTGCAAGTTCCCCTGAATAAAACGATACCCCATATGTATGGGTGCACATAAAGACGTGGCCACCAAATGCCCCCAAACAGGGGCAATGCATAAGGGGGGGCTTTGCTCTACCTGCAGTTTTTCAGTGTTAACCCCCCCTACCTGTGAAATAACCCCCACAATCATATATTTACGAAAAGTGCACACCTTCAGCTATTCAGAGACACCACTCTTCTCTTTCTACATGGAAAATTGTGGCCGCAGTCCCTTGCAGAAGTCAGCGCATTGGTCAGAAATCAAGGAAAAACCAGATAAAAAACCTAGATTTCTCCCCAAAATCTCCATGGCAACTACCAAAAACTTACTAAACCTCAATTTGCAAGTTCCCTTGAATAAAACGATACCCCATATGTATGGGTGCACATAAAGACGTGGCCACCAAATGCCCCAAAACAGGGGCAATGCATAAGGGCAATTTCAGTTGAAATTTTGGGGGCTGCGCTCTATGTGCACTACCTGCAGTTTTTCAGTGTTAACCCCCCCTACCTGTGAAATAACCCCCACAATCTATATATTTACGAAAAGTGCACACCTTCAGCTATTCAGAGACACCACTCTTCTCTTTCTACATGGAAAATTGTGGCCGCAGTCCCTTGCAGAAGTCAGCGCTTTGGTCAGAAATCAAGGAAAAACCAGATACAAACCTAGATTTTGGTCAGAAATCAAGGAAAAACCAGATAAAAAACCTAGATTTCTCCCCAAAATCTCCATGGCAACTACCAAAAACTTACTAAACCTCAATTTGCAAGTTCCCCTGAATAAAACGATACCCCATATGTATGGGTGCACATAAAGACGTGGCCACCAAATGCCCCCTAACAGGGGCAATGCATAACGGGGGGCTTTGCTCTACCTGCAGTTATTTAGTCTAAACACCCCCATACCTGTGAAATAACCCCCGCAAACTATATATTTCCAAAAAGTGCACACCTTCAGCTATTCAGAGACACCACTCTTCTCTTTCTACATGGAAAATTGTGGCCGCAGTCCCTTGCAGAAGTCACGCTTTGGTCAGAAATCAAGGAAAAACCAGATACAAACCTAGATTTCTCCCCAAAATCTCCATGGCAACTACCAAAAACTTACTAACCATAAATCTGCAAGTTCCCCTGAATAAAACGATACCCCATATGTATGGGTGCACATAAGTACATGGCCGCCAAACCTGAAAATGCATAATATTGGGGCTGCACTCTATGCACCCCTTTTTTTTTTGCCAGCACCCAATAGCAATACAAAAGTTATAGTGCAATAGAATAATTCAAAAACAGAAATCAATTATGAAAATGCAAAAAAAACACTAAAATGCAACCAAATAAATCAGATAATTATAGAGCAAGATCAGAAATAAAGTTTTAGTAAAAAAAAAGACTGCCAGAGAAAGCAAAGAAAGAAAGAAAAGAAAAGAAAGAAAGAAAAAAAAAAAAAAAAAAGTGTAAGTGTAAGTGTGTGTGTAAGTGTCTGTGTGTGCTTGGGAAAGTTGTAAATAAGTGTGTATGTGTACAAAAGTGTAATAATGACAAAGATAGAAGAAGAAATGGAAAAAAAAAAAAAAAAAATTTTAGACAGTTGAGATAGAAATAAGCAAAATAAACAGTGGTTAGAGAGTTGTAGTTCAGCTTACACAATGCAGGCAGGCGATCAGGGCGACCAATCTGGCAGGAAGGCAGCAGGGGGGCTCCAGCAGTCTCACGTGGCAGCAGAGTGAAGAGGCGACGGCGGGGGCGGCGACAATTAAAGGGACAGCAGTGGACACGTCATCAATGCGTGTCCACTGCTGTCATTGGCTGAGGACCCGGATCGGCGGCGCTGGGGGACCCGGATCGGTAAGTATGACCTCTTATGCTCGTTGCCTAGGGGGTTGTGCAGGCTTTACAAGCGCTGCGCTGCTTTAAAAGCGAGCGCAGCGCTTGTAAACCCGTTAGTGCTGTAGGACGTAGATTCTACGTTCTATGGCACTTTGGTCCCTTGGTACCTAGGACGTAGAATCTACGTCCTATGGCACTAAAAAGGTTAATACCCTGGGATGAATCCCATCCGGCCCTGGACCTTTGTTTACCTTTACATGTTCAAGTCTCTTTTGAATTTCCTCCCGAATCAGTATGGAGAGAGACTCATAATGTTTGGGTCGGCCACCTTCTGCTTTCTACCTGAGGTTTTAGAAGCAAAGAGAGAGGGAATAGGACATGATGGTGCAGACTGTGGCATTGCCAGCCGTGAAGGAATTCTCTTGCAATCAAATATAAAATTATGAGATCTCTTTTTTGTTAGCTATTTTATCTGTATTTAGTACTAGATTGGTACACTAGTACCTTTAAGCTTAGTATTTGGATAGGCAGTCATGTTGTTTAAAATTCACCCACAAGCCTTTACAGTCACACCACAGCTCAATGCACCAAAAAATATACATGTACATGTAGCAGTATACTTATGGTTAAGTGTTAAAGTGACTAATCCACCATAATATAGCAACCTATTTGTTGTCCTACTGATTTTGTTTTTGGCTTTCTTAAAGCAAGATCCTTTGTTAAACCTCAACCAGACCCTCTTCTCATTGGTTTCAGTCAGGCTACTGTAACTGGTGATGGTAACAGTTTCTGCTTTCCTAATGGAACCTTTTAAGTCTGATATTATTTTACTTAAAGATGGGTTGCAGAAGAATGGGAGAGAGTGAACATGAAAGTAAAAATGGAAAAAAAAATATAAGCAGGTAAGTCTGGTATAATATAGGCATGGGAAGAGAGTGATAAGAATATGAATGGCAGTGCAGAACATTGAACAGAAGTCATTGCAGGGCCCCAGGTCAGGAATGTTATTATCTTTAGTTTGCAATTGGTGGTAGTTCTGCCCCAGACAAATGAGAGTAAAAAGTCTAAAATGAAGAGTAAGAATATGAAGGAACTCATAAGAGAACAGCAGGATGGAAGAAATTATAGTGCATAGGTGGAAGATGTCATTGATTTGGAGAATGCATTAAAATGCAGAATAAATAAACAGCAAGGAGAGAAAACAAACATGCTAAAAGGTGAAGAAAGAGCAAAATAGGGCTAAGAGGAAATGGGAGATAATGATATCTGTTCTGGAACAGAAATGAGGTAGCATAAAGGCTGCTGTAGTGAAAAATAAATTGTGTCGGGATAGGAGAAAGGAGGTGAAGAAGAGTAATGAAGAGCTGGTAAAGAAACTTGGAACAAGGGATCAAGGGGAGAAGGTGACTGAAGATAGAAAATAGGTAAGAAAAAGTGGGATAAGCAGAACATATTAGAGAGGTACATGAGAGAAAAGTGGAAGGAGGAATAAAAAAGAAAAGAAGGAATGAAGGTTACTGTGAATATTAGCTGTAGTCCAGCTACTCCATCAGCATAGACATGTGACATCAGCCTAGACATCAGCCTCTTGCCTACTTCTGCCACTTCCTTGTAAATTTTAGGTGGAAACTCAGTAGTTAAAACAATATGTTGCCATCAGTTTTATTACTGTCAGGAGATGATGGGGAACCTTTGACTGTGAGGATATTCTCCCTCTATTGTTTTCTCAGTCTTCTCCTCTTATCTCATTAAGGCTAGGTGTCAATAATTTTGTCATCAAGGCCCTATATAAGTCAGTACGTTCCTGCCAGTTATGGCTGGATCATTGACTCATGTTCTTGCCACTTGTGCCGGAGTTCATGATTTGCCCTGTTCCTGCTTGTTCTTCAGTCCAGTTAGTCCCTTGTTCCTGTTACCCATCCTTTTATTAGATCTCCTAGTTTTTACCTCTGGCCTGTTCCGCGTACTTGAACTGCTTGCCATGCTGCAAGACCTCTCGCCTGTTTATATGGACTTGCTTCAGCTTGCAGTCCGCCCCCAACCTCTGGCTTGTTATACGAACTTATCTTTAGGTTATATCCTCTATTCTATTACTCAGATTTGATCTTCATTTGTCTTCTGTTTCATTATGTCATCTGTTCAAGTTTTTTATTAAACCAAGTTCAGAGTGCATTTACATATTCCTGGTTCTAAAACCAAACATGGAAACATCTGGTTACCAAGAACTTTGGCTCCTACCTGCCAGCCATTAACCTGTGGCCCAGCCTGACACTTACAGAACAACTTAATTGCAAGCCTCCTTCATCCTCAAAAGACATCTATAATGTGCACAATACACAGGACTGATGTCATAGAGAACATCCACAATACACAGGTCTTAGAATCACATGACAGCATTAGAACCAGTCCGAGCCAAAAACACATCATTAATGTGTCTTTGGTGGATTATTTGGAAAGAAAATGATTCCAAAATATACTTGTTTTAAAAAATATTTTAAACCAATGTATAAGTTTGCCAGGAAGCGCACTGCTACTGTAGGGAAAATGTTGAGCCGATTATGAAGTAGTTGATACAAGGATACAATTAATTGCACAAATGTAGTGGGAGGTTGCACAGACTAACATTTATTACAGAACTGCAATATGTTTTTATTTCAACCCCATGTTATATAACCATATGAAGACTATGTGCATTCATTTGTTACCAGAATTCCATTAGTACATTGTTTCATTCAGATCATATAGAAAATGGGTGAATCCTGTAAAAATTAGTCATTTTTTAATAGCAACCTGCAGATTAGAGTCTGCAAGTGTAGCAGATGACTCATACAAAGATGGAGATGATTGGATGTCTCAGGGGCATTGATTTGTGCCCTTTGGGAAACATTTATACAATTGACCAATTATGGGTTGTCCACGTGAAAAAAAGAAGTTCACTTCATCATTAATACATCTTATCCAACAACTCATCCAATTTGTTTTTATATACCAGATTCTTAGAGAGTTTACAATGGCCCTAGTAGATCCTGACAATACTATTCTTTATCAGATAGAACCACTGCTCCTTACTTGTCTGCACAGAGTACAAAAGGGGACATGTAGAAATATAATAGCTATGTGTTCACAGAGGGTCAGCTTAGGGTATAATTGTGTATTAATAGTCTTTTTTTACATCAAACAAAGAATGGTCCAATTCTTGGCAAAAGGTTTTAATAACTGGAGGAATATAGCTGAGTTCTATTGTACTTTTGTACTAAAGCTTCTACCCTCGCTGCCCAAACTATTTTTGAAACGATCTTTAATTTCATTTGGTGCTGAAATTATACAAATTGGCCTTAGTCTCAAAGGGATCATATCTAACTAGCAAAGAAATCTCATCTGCTGTAACAGCATGACAGCTCAAATTATATGTTACATTTCTTTTACTGTTGGGAGGACTGCCTCTTAGGTTTATACCCCGCCCAGATGTGCTATTCTTAGCTGCAAAATAAGGAGCTTTGATATTTGAAAAGCAATCTGCATGTATATCCTTTTTAGACTTATAGATAAATCCGTAGTAAAATTTTGGAATTCTTCATGACTTTTTTAAAGAGGGGGTATAGATTTAGTGGTTTATTACAGCAGCCTCGGGCTACTTATTGCACTGTGTAACGTATTTGTTTGATAACTGTATAGCTTTTAAGGTGTGGTTCACCTCTGCATTAACTTTTATATGTTATAAAATGTCCTATTCCTAGCAACTTTGAAATTGGTCTTAATTGTTTATTACTTATAACTTTGCCTTCCACTTCTACATCTTTCCAGCTTTCAAATGAGAACAGTCCCTGACAGCCAAAAACTATTGCTTTGTATGCTTACAAATTAATTATTATTGTTACTCTTTATTCTTTATGTTTCTATTCAGTGTCTTTCCTATTCATATTCCAGTCTCTCATTCAAACCACTGCCTGGTTGCTAAGGTAAACAAAAACTTAGCACCCAGATAACTTCTGAAATAGCAAACTGGAGAGCTTCTGAATAAAAATCTAAATAACTGAAAAACCAAAAAAAATAAACAATGAAGACTGATTGCAAATTGTCACAGAATATCGCTGTCTATATCATACTAAAAGTTAATTGAAAAACAACCATTTTAAGCTCTGTTTATTTTTAGTTTTGCTTATTTTTTTCTTTCTGCTTTGCCGTGTATATCAGTCTGGCCATTTCTATAGCTCACTGCCCCATTGTATGGCCTCTATAATGCATTAATATAATGCATAATTAACATATCTCGGGCCCCAGATGACAGATGTACCAAGCAACAAACTACATTTTCGCTCAGTTTATGAGCCCTGTGGCTTTGTGTTGGTATCTAATCTTACATTCACAGGTGGATTTACCAGTGACATGAGAATCACAGTGCAGCAATTAGTGAAGAAAATTAGCTAATGTCTCCAAGGTGTCGGTATTACCTCTGTCTGACGTCTCCAGCTATCACTATTTATTTATTAAAGCAACTGGTTTGATAAATAAAGGCAGCCTTATACTCTTCTCAAGAAACCCAGTGTACTCAAAACTGCTTTTGTAAGGAGAAATAAGTTATATAATTCTACTTTCTGCTGAGATACAATATTTATTTTTTTGAAAAAAACATAGAAACATCAGATTAAACAACAAATTAATATTGTATGTATAATACATATATATTAATATAAAATAAATATAAAACAACAAATTAATATTGCATATCTTATCCAAGTATGCTGCAGATTTTCTTTGTAGAAGCCTAGAATTTGCTAAGCATTTTGTTACAGCATTGCTTCTGGTAGGCCCGTTGGAAGGGGTGTCACATGGGGTTTATGGGCATTGCATTGTGCCACATCTGGATTGCACCAAGACATACACTGCAATGCTAGACTTTACTTGGCACAGAGGAGCTGTAATTAATACCAGCCTAGGGCAGTACTTGTCATTACACTAAAGTTCCACTTTCAGTGCTATGAATTAGAATGACTGTGGCACAGACTTAGTTCATTAACTGTAACAATATGCTTTCAATATTAGTGCATAGGACATTGATACCACTTTTTCCATGATTTTATACCCCTCAGTTGAGCTGGCATCAGTTCTGCACATGAAACAGTGATTAAAGGAGAACCCAAACACAACTTGAGGTTTTTGAAAAGTAAATATAATTTCAACCAACTTTGCATTATATATCAATTAAAAAATATGCAGGAGGCATTTTGCAGTGCTTTCAGGTGGCCAAAATGCTAATTTGTAATAATCAAATAAACCTGTGTGCTTGAACCAACCTACTGAGTTGAGTAAACGGAATGCACCAGGCCTGGACTGGCAATCTTTGGGTTTTGGTAAATGCCTGTGGAGCCGTTGTAGGATGCCATAGACAGTTACTTTAAGTGGGCTTGTGGGGGCCTTTGTGTACTGGTAATGCCAGGGCCTATTTTGTATCCCAGTCCAGACCTGGAATGCATTATTGATTTACAGTCAGCTGATATTTTAGGAGCAGCAGTGCTCTAAGCTTGGGTCTCATCCAAATATAATTTGGAAGCTGTAATACAGAGAGCTAGATTGCCATAGGCTGGAAATCCCTGATGTATAGTACAGAGTAAGATATGTCCATTATAATAAAACATTTTTCTTGAATGAGTCCCCTGTAATGCTAGTGCCCCAGGGCAAATGCTCCCTATCCTAAAAACTGACCTGGGTGCCAACCAGGGCCGTAACTAGGGGTAGGCAGAAAAAGCACCTGCCTAGGACGCAATAATGACGGGCACAATCGGGGTGGGGGTAAGGTAGGGTGAGGTGCCCGGCGGGGTTGCCTAGGGCACATGGTCAGCTTGGCCCGCCCCTGGTGCCAACTACTGTTTATGAAGGCCATCTGTTTTTTTCTGCATTAGAAATACTGTGTCGTTGTGAACCTTGAACTTGTACGTTTCATTCCCTCAGTTTGTTTTTAATGATTTACTGTAAATTTTGCCTAAAGTGTATTAATACATTTTACTAGTGACTGTATAATATAAAAAGGCAATAACAATAGATGTTATGTGAATTGCCATATTAACTGATGAGTGTGACATACTGGAACAGATACTTTTGGAGATGTTCTCTGCCTTTTGGGTTCTTTCTTTTTGATGTTATTTACAATGACACTTAGAAGTTATATGTGAATTGTTTCTGCTCCGTTTTTGCAGTTGAAGGCACAGCGGGGTTACCTCTTGTAGCAAAAAAGCTTTTCTAATTAGTACTGTAGACACAAGTACATTTACTAGAGATGAAGGGATGCATGGACTCACAATGAAAAGTAGATCTGTCACTGAATCCAGTAAGATACATTCAGGGCATGTTGAAAGAACCTAGGGATCTGACCCATTTTCAGAAGTTCCTTAAGGCTGGAAAAAAATAATTTATATGTTTTGCAAATAATAAAACATAATGCAAAATATAACGTGAAACATAAAGCACACAGTAAACTCTAATGCAAGCTAAAACAAAATATAAGCCATAATGGAAAACAAAACTCAACACAAAATCTAAAACTTATGGAAAAATAACACAAAATATATTGCAAAATATACAACACAGCAAAATAGCAAAAAAGTATGAAATAATGCATGATAACGCAAAACAAAACACAAACATAACTCAAAATACAATGCAAAACAACACAAAATATATAAAGCATATCACTAAAAAAAATCATACAAAATAAGACATAACACAAAAGAGAAAACATAACAACAGAAAAAGAATAATGCAAAACATAGTACAAAATATAAAACATAACACAAAATATGAAAAAATGCTTAATATAACAAAAATATAAAACATTTCACATTAAAACACAAAACACTGCAAAACATAAAATATGAATTTTCGAACACAAAATATAATACAAAACTCAAAGTGATATTGACACTAAAAAACATAAAAAGTTATCTATAGATCATGTTGGTCATTTCTCACTAACAGGGCAGCTTTTGTAAGTAATTGTTACCTGAAGTTCCTGAACCTTACTGTCCCTGACTGTCAGATAGGTAATGTAAATTCTTTTAGGACAAAATTATAAATTGCATTGAAAAACAATGTTATTATAGATTTAAAAAAAGGTTTACATTTTGGTGTCAGAATCTCTTTAAAGGGGTTGTTCACCTTTGAGTTAGCGTTTAGTATGATGTAGAGAGTAATATTTGCAAAATTTGCAATTGGTCTTCATTTTTTATTTTTTGTGTTCTTTTTTTAATTATTTCACTTTTTTCTCAGCAACTCTACAGATTGGAATTTCAGCAGCTATCTGGTTGCTAAAGTCCAAATTACCGTAGTAACCAGGCAGTGGTTTAAATATGAGAGTGGAATATGAATAGGAGAGGGCCTGAATAGAAAGATAAGGTATAAAGAATAACAATGATAATACAGTTGTAAGTTTACACAGCAATAGTTTTTGGCTATTGAGGTCAATGACTCCCATTTTAAAGCTGGAAAGAATCAGAAAAGGAAGGCAAGAAACTCAAAAACAATAAAAAAGAACAATGAAGACCAATTGAAATGATGATCATCCTATAACATATAAAATGTTGACTAAAATGTGACCAACCCCTTTAACGAAACTCATCCTCATTGGTTCAACTTTTGCACCATCCTTAAAAAGAAAAGCCCCATCAGACCACTAATGGCTCCAATTTCCATAGCCTTTCTTTGAAAGATAAATATTAATTTCCTTTTATTTATCTGTTTAAATGTATTTGAACAATTTTTAGGGTCTGCAAGATGATATTATTCAGTGTAATTTGTAAATATTTATATTTATTAGCAAACCAGTGTTTGTCTAGGCTGGGATTGAGTGGGTTTGTTTCCTGCCATACATGATGATAAATATGAAATATCTCAGACAATGGATCATAGATTGTATTCCAGTTAGTAGTGTTGGCCTTCATAGGCTGCTAAACAGTCAGTAGAAATGGGGGTGGGGGTAGGGGTAGGCTGAAGACTGGTGTATTGGGACTGGGGTGGGGGAGAAAGGGATAAATATGCAAATCCCACTTCAAATGTTTTAGGGCTATGACACATGTGGCCTTTTGATGCTTCCTACACCCACCCACCTCTCTTTCAAATGACTTTGCCTGAGTGACAGCTGCAGCATCTGCTATAAGCAGAGTTTATCCCATTTGTTTGAATGGGAAGTGGCTGCACGTGGGGAAGAGCATATTGACCGAACATTTTCTGAACCTCATATACTTATGAAGGTAACTAATTTAGCCACTGTAATTTACAGAGGTGGAGTAAGAAATATTATTGGGGTTAAACCGGGATTAAAGGGATACTGTCATGATTTTTATGGTATACTTTTTATTTCTAAATGACACTGTTTACATAGCAAATAATTCACTCTACCATTTCAAATTTTATTGTTGAACCAACAAATGTATTTTTATCTGTAATATTGGTGTGTAGGTGCCATCTCAGTGCATTGTGCCTGAGTCTGAGCTTTCAGAAGGAGCCAACGCTACACATTAGAACTGCTTTCAGCTAACCTATTGTTTCTCCTACTCCCATGTAACTGGAGGAGTCCCAAGATGGATGTGGATTTCTATTGTTGCTATTCTGATACCTACTGGGAGCTGCTATCTTGCTCCCTTCCCATTGTTCTGCTGATCGGCTGCTGGGAGGGGGGGATATCACTCCAACTTGCAGCTCAGCAGTAAAGTGTGACTGAAGTTTATCAGAGCACAGGTCACATGGCTGTGGCACCCTGGGAAATGAAGAATATGGCTAGCCCAATGTGAAATTTTATACTTAAATATAAAAAAAATCTGTGTTTTTGAAAAACAGATTACAATGCAGGATTCTGCTGGAGAAGCTCTATTAACTGATGCGTTTTGAAAAAAATATGTTTTCCCTCAACAGCATTCCTAGTATAACGAAACATCAAGTTTACTTTGTGAAAAGCAGCGGCCTTGTATGCTTGTGAAATATTTAACAGCATTTTTTCCCCTTACAATTGTAGTGGGGAATTTCCTCTAAGGAGGAAGGATTGGGGATTGGAAAAAGGATTGGAGCTGTGAAGAAATGGGGTTTCTGACAAAGTGGAATAGAAGTGAGGGTTGGGAAGGGATTTCATGTACAGCAGATGGCTTAGTGGGAAGCTAATGTATTGGAACAGAAAGGACTATTGGGAAGTGAATGGGAAGTTGGAAAAAAGGAAGGAAGTGTTGGGAAAGGAATTGAATTGGAACAAAAATAAGTCTTAGAAGAAGTGTAGGATTTAAGTTTCGGGTGCCCAGAGGCAGCATGCCATCCCTAAATTTATGCCGCCCTAGGTCTGGGCCTTTGTGGCCTCACCACAAATCCAGGCCTGCTTAGAAGGGAATGATGGGCAGGGGGTGAAGGGGGGCGGAGGCAACGGAATGAAGTGGTGAGCTGAGGGAAGGGAATGATTAGTTGGGGGGGGGGGTAGAATGGGGATGTACCAGAAAGGATAGTAACAAAGCAGAACGAAGATTTTTAATGCAATTAGAAATAAAGGTGCTTGAGCCAAAACAGGGAAGATATGCAAATGCTGCGGAATATGTTGGCGCTTTATAAATAAATGTTAATAATGAAATGATGTCAACGGGAATTGGGCAGAAGAGAGGGAAATCAATCTCTGTAGCAGTAGACAGAAGGGATAAAGAAAAAACACAATATAACAGAACACAGTAGCTAAACACACCAATAATTATTTTAATAAGCCTGCCTGCGGTCTGATTCTTTGCGGGATGATTAAACTTTTATTGCTTTAGTGAACAAATTTGCATTAGTTTTATCTGACTAAAGGGAACAAACCATCCTTTTTCATAGTCTTATAAGGTTTTGATGAAACTATAAGTAACAGATCGTAATTTTCCATGCTCTTTCACTATTCTCACAAAATTACATCAGAATGAGGTCATCAGAGGTCATTACATTTGTATGTTAGGGTCACCAAAACATTTTATACTATGGGGTAATTGTACCATTGTATGTTAGTGCTCACTGAGGGGGTCACTGTACCCGGACTGGCAATCTGTGGATTCTGGCAAATGCCAGAAGGGCTGCTGTAAGATCCCATAGACAGTGGGTCAAGGTAAAAGTTGTAAAAGGGCAATATTTACTGATATATAAATTCAAGTTTGGTATGATTTTTTATAGGCCACTTAATATAGTATAAACTTTTGTATCTGTTGCTTAAGTATTCATTCAGGGTGGTATAGTTTTCCTTTAAGGACAAGAGATTCTCCGTACTCATCCATTATTAGGGATCAACTGAATCCAAACCATTTTCAGCAGGATTTTGATTCAGCCTAATCTAAGTACCTGGCCAAACCAAATCCGAACCCTTAAGATCAAATGACTTTAGGTCACATGATAAAGAAAATTGGAAAATGTTTTCCTCACTGAATTTCTGCCCCCTTCCCTACACTGGTTTGGATTTGGCTGAATAATCCCAGAAAAGTGGATTCTCTGCATACCTGCTCTCTATAAATATATTAAGGACATTAAGAAATGTTGTCTTCTTCTTTAAATAAAAAAAAAATAGCTGCCAAATTATATCAAAGTCGTACACTAACTTTCATCAGATTCATTATAGATTCTACAGGTATGGGATCTCTTATCCGGAAACCCATTATCCAGAAAGCTCCGAATTACGGAAAGCCCGTCTCCCATAATCAAATAATTCAGAATTTTAAAACTGATTTCTTTTTTCTCTGTAGTAATAAAATAGTACATTGTAACTGATCCCAACTAAGATATACTGTAAATACTCCTTATTGGATGCAAAACAGTCCTATTGGGTTTAATTAATGTTTTTTTATGATTTTTTAGTAGACTTAAGATCCAAATTACCAATCCCCCTTATCCGGAATACCCTTGGTCCCCAGCATTCTGGATAAGGGGTCCTATACCTGTATTACTTTAATATAGATTTTTAACAGGGAATAACTTTAACCTGCAACTTGCTTTCCAAGGCTAAAACTGCCCATTTTATCGGCATCACTGGGGTCACCTGACTGTAGCTAGGGGTCGCCTGACAACATATAGCTGGCCACTGCTCCTAAAGAAACTATAGCAAAAAAATGAAAATGATGGTGCTCACCTCGAAAAAAATTTAAACTATTAGGAAGAATGCAATGCATGTTATGACATTTTATTGTCTTTGTCTATATGAATTTTGTCATCACGCCCTCAATGCACCCCCTTGAAAACAGTTTAGAGATGAGCACAATGTTCCCTTTTTTGCTGGACTACATTTCCCATCATGCTGGATTTGCATGGAGCACTTTATATCTAATTCTTCCAATTTACAGTTTACCTTATATTTTGTGTCCGTGTGTGCAAAGTTTTACAAGCTAAGATGATAAACAAATCCTAAATAAGCTATTGATTAAATTCTCTGTCTGCTGCAGACACTGGGGTATGGGCGGTGGGATCTCCTTTTACTTCAGCACTCCAGCATAATGAATATAAAGAACGTACAAGAGTCTCTTTGTGTAACATCTGCCCTGGGGAAGCGGATAAGAAGGGACGCAGAAGTGTGCCACTGTGTGAATCATTGCTTTCTCCCAGGCTTTCAGAATTTGCTTTTGTCCTATTATAATGAGAAGTAAACAGTTCACGGTCTTTTTTTCAGTCTTTTTTTTCTGAATATGAAACCATTTCTACAACAGATACAGGTATGGGATTTATTTTCCAAAATGCAGGAATGCCATTTTTAAACAGTCACATTAAAACAAGCAGTTCTTATTTTTGACTGATTTCCTTTTCTCTGTAATAATAAAACAGTAGCTGGGACTTGTTGGTACCTAATCCGCTTCAGCCCATGTTCGTGGCAAAACAATTATATTGGGTCGTTTAAGTTTAAATGTTTTTTTAGGAGCCTTAGGGTATGGAGATGCTAATTATCCCTTATCTGGAAAGCCTCAGGTCCCAAGAATTTCAGATAATCAATCCTATAACAGTAATTAGCATGCAATGTATTTGACACGCATTTACACATGCCTGTGTGTAGGAGCCCTTTACCTTTCTCTGCATCAGTTGAAGCCATTTTGGGCCAGTTTCAGATTATTAGCTCTCAGTTTCGTTACAGAGAAGTGTTTCTAAGCTCACTGATGATTAGAAACAGTGCTTAGCACTGGAAGAATTTGCAAAGAAGACCAGAAGACTGAGGCATTTAAGCAGCAAGAAATGCAGAAAAAAAAGATATAAATTAAATATTTGGATACCATAATGTGACACCTTCTGATGGAGCAGAACCAATTTAATAGGGATGATGCACCAAATCAGGCATCCTTCTGGGAAGGGACTGTGGCTGTGGGATAGCAGGTATAGTATGTATATATGTATATATGTATAACTTTATTTATAAAGCGCCACAAGGGTACGCAGCGCTGTACAGTCTTACAGAATACAAAATTACACACAGGCAAGTGATATAATAAATAAATACAATAAATACATATATGTATAAATATATATATATAAGTGCCATGTGGTATGAGACACAGTAGGAAGGAGGTCCCTGCCCCATAGAGCTTACAATCTGAGTGGTTGGGTAACATACAGGCACAAACTGGAAGGTAAGAGTGCATCAGGTATGGGCATTTGCACTTAAGCGCAGGACTGGGCAAAATAATGTCTTAGTGCTCCAGAAGGTAACAGCTGAGTTTTTTCTTAAAGAGAGTGGGTGAGTTTTCCCTACGGAGGGATTCAGGGATAGAGTTCCAGAGGTAAGGAGCAGCGAGATAGAAAGGTTTAAGACGAGAGAGCGCAGTGGGTGTGGATGGTGTAAAGAGACGGAGGCTTTGAGAGGAGCGGAGGAGACGACCAGGAACATGTAGGGAGACCAGTGAAGAAATGTAGTGAGGAGCAGAGGAGTGAAGGGCTTTGAATGTCAGCAGAAGGATTTTGTAAGCTATCCTTTGCTTGACAGGCAGCCATGCTAGTGAGCTTAATTGAGGCTGAGCAGGATCCCTCTTAGGAGAGAGCAGGAGGATCCTGGCAGCAGAGTTTAAGATTGATTTTAGGGGAGAGAGGTGGGAGTCTGGGAGGCCGGTTAGTAGGAGATTGCAGTAATCTAAGCGGGAAAGGATAAGGGCATAGATTAGTGTTTTAGCTGTTGCTTGTGAAAGAAAGGGGCGTATCTTGGCAATATTGCAGAGGAAAAAGCGGCAGGTTTTGGCAGTGTTATTAATATGGTTAGAGAAGGAGAGGGACTAGTCAAAGATAACCCCAAGGCAGCGTGCAGAATTTACAGGGTTGATGGTCATGCCATCAATAGTAGGGAGAGATGGTGCCTATAGTAGCAGTGGGGGGATAATAGCCTCTGGGAAGGGACTGGGGCTGTGGGATAGCAGATATAGTAGGAAGAGATTGTGCCTATATTAGCAGTGGGATAATAGCCTCTGGGAAGGGACTGGGGCTGTGGGAAAGCAGGTATAGTAGGGAGAGATGGCACCTATAGTAGCAGTGGGGGGATAATAGCCTCTGGGAAGGGACTGTGGCTGTGGGATAGCAGGTATAGTAGGGAGAGACGGTGCCTATAGTAGCAGTGGGTGGATAATAGCCTCTGGGAAGGGACTGTGGCTGTGGGATAGCAGGTATAGTAGGGAGAGATGGTGCCTATAGTAGCAGTGGGGGGATAATAGCCTCTGGGAAGGGACTGTGGCTGTGGGATAGCAGGTATAGTAGGGAGAGATGGTGCCTATAGTAGCAGTAGGGATAATAGCCTCTGGGAAGGGACTGTGGCTGTGGGATAGCAGGTATAGTAGGGAGAGATGGTGCCTATAGTAGCAGTGGGGGGATAATAGCCTCTGGGAAGGGACTGTGGCTGTGGGATAGCAGGTATAGTAGGGAGAGATGGTGCCTATAGTAGCAGTGGGGATAATAGCCTCTGGGAAGGGACTGTGGCTGTGGGATAGCAGGTATAGTAGGGAGAGATGGTGCCTATAGTAGCAGTGGGGATAATAGCCTCTGGGAAGGGACTGTGGCTGTGGGATAGCAGGTATAGTAGGGAGAGATGGTGCCTATAGTAGCAGTGGGGGGATAATAGCCTCTGGGAAGGGACTGGGGCTGTGGGATAGCAGGTATAGCACACTTTATTTATGCTTGCCATGTTTGTAACACTTTTTACCCTCGCTGCTGTTCCTCATTAAGCCAGTCCAGCTGTTCCCTCTGGCCACAGATTTGTTCCCTCAGGTGGAGCTGCTGTATATGATTTAGCTTTGTTTTTTTTTTTTTGAGCTGTATGCATGTTACATGTATGCAGAGAACCTAGGAGCCAGCTGGAGTCCCAAGCATGCCTAGAGGTACACTCTGATCTCAGAATGTTTGCCTAACTGGGCCTTATATATATGCAGCATTCTAGTCATTCCGTAGAACAGGGTTTTTAAACCTTATTTCTAGAGCCTCAGGTGGAATCTAGCAATCCAGTTTATGACCCAAGAATTGCTTCAGCATCTCATATTATGCACTACTTTCTAATGCAGTAAGAGATGTTAAAAGGGATCATGAAGCTGAAGTTGTCTGTTTCAGCAACTTTTTTTCTGTTGAATAGTCCTAATGAACACTTATGTATAAATTCAGTAGCAGTAATGCAATGACAGTATGGATGCCATCTTTGATTCCAACAGTGGCAGATTGGCGTTGAGGGTCAACAACTGTATGTGATCCAGGAATTAACTGTGCATAACTAGGACAGTGACCGTGGAGTACAGGTATCGGACCCCTTATCCAGAAATCCATTATCCAGAAAGTTCCAAATTAAGGAAAGGCCATCTCCCATAGACTACATTTTAATCAAATAATTCACATTTTTAAAAATTATTTCCTTTTTCTCTGTAATAATAAAACAGTACCTTGTGCTTGATCCCAACTAAGATATAATTAATCCTTACTGGAGGCAAAACAATCCTTTTGGGTTTAATTACTGTTTAAATAATGTTTTTAGCAGACTTTAGGTAGGAGATTCAAATTATAGAAAGACCTCCTTATCCGGAAAACTCCAGGTCCCGAGCATTCTGGATAATGGGTCCTATACCTGTACTCTACCCCCCATATGTAATAAAAGGCACTAAGTTCGCCTAGTAGCAATAACCCATGGCAAACAATGACGTTTGCTTCTAAATAGGTGACTAATAAAGTCTACCTGGTAATTGGTTACTATGGGTCACTACTCCTGGCCAGCCTAATGCCTTGTGTTATTTAACCCCCTTTTGTTACCTAACCCCTTGAGAAACCCAACTTGGCTGAAACACTTCTATCGTGTTAACTTTGTGTACTTTATAAGAAGCTGAAAAATGTCATTAGTATAAATACAAATATGCTATAATGACTGCTAGTGATGGGCTTTTGTGATCCTTTACAATGTGTTGGTTGGTGTGCTCTGGGAGTTGTAGTCCAGCAACATCTGGGCAAAGCAACAGTGCTTTGCAAGGTTTTAGTCTCTTTTAAATACAGTATCTATCCATCCCTGTTGTTGCTGGAGTACATCCTATGATCCTATGTTGCAGTATGCTGGGAGTAGCTACATTTGTGTGAAGACACATTCTTTGGCTGCACAACCAATCACTATTTGCAGTCATTCTTTATGGAGCTGGCATCATCTGTAAAACACAGGAGTCTGATGGAACCTGCTTTCCCAGGGCAGTGGCATGCAGGACACCCCTATATCAGGGATCCCCAACCTTTCTTACTCATGAGCCACAGTCAAATGTAAAAAGGCTTGGGGAGCAACACAAGCACCATAAAAGTTCATGGGGGTGCCAAATAAGGGCTAAGATTGGCTATTAGGCAGCCTCTATGCACACTATCAGCCTACAGGAGGCTTTATTTGGTAGTAAATCTTGTTTTTATTCAACCAAAACTTGCCCCCAAGTCAGGAATTGAAAAATAACTACCTGGTTTGGGGGCACTGAGAGCAACATCCAAGGGTTGGTGAGCAACATGTTGCCCCCGAGCCACTGGTAGGGGATCACTGCCTTATATTAAGCAGCTTATGGAGTCGCCCGATATACTAGCAATCACCCATACTGCCTGCTATGGAAATTGTCTGAAACTGCTTGTGCAAGTACTTGACAGTAACTTTGCACTCAGAAACCTGGATTGCCACATTTTTTAGGGAAAGTTGCCTAACAAGTGTTTGCACAAGCATTTTAAGGAGGTTTTTCTAAAAGTCAGTGGGGGCCCTTTTGGGAAACCGAAGCTTTGTGTATCGAAATCTCCCCTTGTCACAGGGGTCCTATAGGGTATATGTTATGTTTTTGCATAAATCACTGTAAAACTAGAAAAGAATCCAGAAGGGCAGCAGATTATTTGCACTGTACAGGTATGGTATTTACACACACACCGGGCCGTGCACAACCCAACTGATAGAACTGCTCAGCAAACACCCAGTCCTAAAATTGCTCAACGTTGATATGTTTTAACATGTCCCTGGGTTAGACAGATAGCTTTTGGAATTTCATGTGAAACTGCAAATTCTATTTCACACTTGAAAGTGACGGATAATCACTTGTGCAGATTGTTCCGGGGTTATGCTATTTCTGGTCTCGTCATTGCAAATATACACTGGGCTAAAGTTCTGTTACATAACAGGGATGCCAGCTTCAGCGTATGGAGAATGTTACTTGATGCATTCTTGAAAGTAATGTTTTATGACAGTGGAAGTGCACATCTTTGGCCTTGGTGCTCACTAACCAATGGGGAATATGTCCTCCATTAAAGGAGAACTAAACTCAAAAAATTAATATATGGCTAGAAATGCCATATTTTGTATACTGAACTTAATGCACCTGACTAAAGTTTCAGCATCTCTTTAGTAGTAATGATCTAGGTCTTCATAGCTGTCACAGGATCTCGCCATCCTGGATTTTGTTAGGAGTGTCAGTGACACTGCACATGCTCAGTGTGCTCTGGGCAGCTGTTCAGAAACTAAGTTTATTGCAAATTAGCAAACTGAAAATTAGATTTGCCTGTTGTATAAGCTAATGCTGCTGGGCTGATTATTAAATTTGATGCTAATAGCACTGGTTTCACAGCTGCCGCATATACTAATAACCCGTTGCAGGTGGCATAGTACTCACTACAAAGATTTCTTAGGACTGATAGTATTGTTTACTTGTATAATCAAGCTCATACTTTATGTAAAACCCTGCTTCTTCTAAATAAACCATTTTCATAAAAATAGACTTTCTTAGTAGTACGTGTCATTGCGTACTCCTAAATAGAAATTGATCCCTCCTGGGAACATGGGATTCACAGTGCACACAAACAAGCCAGGGCACACATACATGCTAGGCCCCATCAGCCAATTAATGGGCAAAGCTCTGTATTTTGCTCCCACACTACTTCCTGTTACAATTAGAGCTGCATTATTTCATGTCAGCTGATCTCTGAGGGAGCACACAGCCCATCACTAAATGGCGGCTCAAGGGAAAAGATGTAAATGTGCAATATTTACTGATAAAGATATTCTAGTTTGTTAAGATTCTTTAATAGGTCACTTAACATATTATAAACTATCTGTTGGTCAAGAATTCATTCTCGGGGTATAGTTTTACTTTAAAGGGTCCTTTAAAGCATGCTGGGAGCAACAATGCCTTTTACAGGGGACCTAAAACTTCCATATCAGTGTTTCTACACCCAAACATTGGTAGACTATGTCCAGCATTCTTTGCCTCTTTATAGGTCCCTGGTAAGGCCTCACCTTGAGTATGCAGTGCCGTTTTGGGCTCCAGTCCTTAAGAGGGATATTAATGAGCTGGAGAGAGTGCAGAGACGTGCAACTAAACTGGTAAAGGGGATGGAAGATTTAAACTATGAGGTTAGACTGTCAGGGTTGGGGTTGTTTTCTCTGGAAAAGAGGTGCTTGCGAGGGGACATGATTACTCTGTACAAGTACATTAGAGGGGATTATAGGCAGATGGGGGGTGTTCTTTTTTCCCATAAAAACAATTAACACACCAGAGGTCACCCCTTTAGATTAGAGGAACGGAGCTTCCATTTCAAGCAGCGTAGGGGGTTTTTCACGGTGAGGGCAGTGAGGTTGGGGAATGCCCTTCCTAGTGATGTGGTAATGGCAGATTCTGTTAATTTTAAGAGGGGCCTGATAAGTTTTTGAACAAGCATAGTATCCAAGGCTATTGTGATACTAATATCTACAGTTAGTATTAGTGGTTGTATATACTTTATAGTTAATGTTTTCAAGTGTATAGATAGGTCAGTATAGGTTGTGTGTGCTGGGTTTACTTGGATGGGTTGAACTTGATGGACTCTGGTCTTTTTTAAACCCTATGTAACTATGTAACTATGTAACTATATCAAGGCTTGGTGAAAGCTGTAGCTCATTAAACACACATGGATTTATAAGGCAACACAGAACAATAATACCCCTTCCATGTTTCTCTAAGACCAGAGGCCAAGTGCATGCAAGGGTGTCCATCACTGAGTATCCTTCCTGCTCCATTTGCTGGTGGCTCTCTCCCTGCTCATGTCTCCCTGTCCCAAATAGTAGCACAGTGATATCTGCATGTTTTATAACCACCTTGCTTCGGCAGCGAATGCCCAAGTATAGAGATATTGCCTGAGCATAATTACCACAACCGGCATTCTTGCTGTCTAATGAGCCTGCGGGTCTCAGAGGACACACTTAACATTTTTATTCCAATTAGCTACATCAACATCAGAACAAAGGTTCCTTTCCCTACAGATAGTTGATGGGTTTAAAAAGTGAAATTGTTATGGCAGGAGACTCACGTCAGGTGCATTTCTGTCTCCCAGTTAGACTGCATTTGTATTAAATAGACTCATGCCTTTCTCTTTTATCATAGTAATTATGCACACATTATTATACAATAAAATCATTATGCACCCCCCAAAACAAATACTTTCTAGTTCAACCAAAGGTTAGTATTTTTAAATCTTCATCTGCCTGTATTATGAGAAGGAAATAAAGGATTCAGGATTAGCATCCAAGGGGAACTGGAACGAACATGACAGACACTTAACTACATTAACTGTATTGCTAGAAACTGGAGTTGGCAGAAACATAAATGCAGAATGTCTGCTTGAATTGGCAGTGTCCGGTTTCATTCCCTTTATTATATGGGCGGCATCAGAAAATGTTATTATAGGAATCAATTAAAACTTTAATTTATTAAACCTATGGAAAAACAACAACAAAAAGGTCAGTGGATATAAATTTAACAAACAAAATGTAAAGTCAGCCAAACATCTAGGGTATGGATGGATGCCATATGAGGGGCCATACACAGCCTTGCTACCCTTTAGTTGATCCACCAACAAGAAGAAGAGCTGTGGCCATCTGCACCATAAACAGGTCCAATAACCTAACCATCGTCATCCATAGTGCAGCCGCCATTCATACCTGGTACCTGTATGGCTACAGATAGGTATGACTTCCAAACAATACAGCTGTTGTACCTTAATGTTCTTCCAAGGGCAGCCAAAGTGTAACTCAGGGGTGCCCAGACTTTTCCCCCCCGCGGTCGACTTTTGGCCCCTCCCCGCATATGTACACGACGCAGCGTACGTACGCATACCCAATAAAAGCAAGGAACCGGCGCACTTCCAGTAATCCACAGGGTATCGACTGGTGGGCCGCAACATTTTATCGCAAATCAGATGCAATTGCGTTGAAGTCTGTCTGCCAATATTTCTGGTGTTCGCTGTGCAAGTGATTTCTGCACTTAATTCTTTAGGCGCAAATATACTGCACCTATTGACGCAGGGTGTGAAGGGAACCCTGCAGCTACAGTCTCATCAAGAGGTGGCGGTTTTAGGGTTCCCATGTGTCAATAAGCGCAGTATCGATTGATTCAGAGTGGGAGGACTGAGTGGAGCCACTATATGGAAATGCAAAGAGCACATTTCGATGAAAGTGGTTTTATGCGCAAATGACTGCAGGGAAATCTGTATGACTGCAGCTGCTCTTGCAGATGTAAATAAGCCCTTGTATCTCAAGGAGGAGTTGCAGGATTTCAACTCCATGCTTATCCATGCTTATCCAAGGTACTTAGTGATTAATTAGCGCTTTATTAAACCTACCCACCATGCCAAATTTATGCCAGAGGCGCTAATATTTAAACCAGTGGCAAAATAAGAGCAGAAGAATAGCTCCAGTTGCACAGGTCATAGGTCTCGAGAGATTTATGGCTATGCTGTAATCACATGGTGTTTATATTATATAATGGGTATTATTACCTACAATGCATTAAGCCTCTGATATTGTGCCTTGGATAGGCATGAAATGCAGTTCTGAAATACTCATAGTGACACTGCTATTATTTAGTGATGGCCTATACTGTTTGCTCAAGGATAAACCAACAAATGCAAGACTGGCTTCCTTAAGAAGCATCTAATTACTGGTGATTAAGAAACAGCAGTTGTTGAGTAGTGATAACCAGTGGATAACAAACTGAGATTTGTGGACCCCTTGTGGTCCATGGTGCTACTGCAAGAGATCGGTGCAACGGAAAAACTCTTGACAAGAAAATGTTATTAAGGCCCCTTGAAGCAGTGACACTAGATCAATTGTGTCTTTGTAAGCTCTGGGGCACCTGAGTGACCCATTAGCTGCTCTGTGTGGTTCCCTGCCTGTGTATATTGTAATGAATATTGTATATTGCCTGTAAATATTGTATATATTGTAAAAAATGACAGATGCATCCACCAGGCAGTACGGTATTGTTATGTAATTCCCCTGCCTATAAAGAACAATCTCTCTTATTGATGGGATGTGGTATCTCGAATCATAATGATATGGTAGGCGTGAACCCAGAATATTAGGTAGCTGGTCAACATTTTAAGATTAAATATCTCTTGTCAGGAAGCTTCTTTACTTTACTATTACACAGAAATGCATCCAGACTTCAAGAAACCAGTGTTATTTGGTCAGGTTGTTACTGGTAAGGGCAGGGAGTATGGTTCATATATGGTTCTCAAGAATCACACAGGGGAAATAATCTAGTTAATATTGTGCTGACATATTCCACAGCACAGTGACATCAGACTCTACCCATGTGGTGCACTCTAATTTTCCTAGTACATCATTGACTTTAGAATGAGACAGGGAGTCTCAGGACCCCTGCACTGCACCCCTATCAGTCAGGACCCCTTCACTTCACCCTTAGCACTCAGGACCCCTGAACTACACTTCTAGCACTCAGGACCCCTGCACTGCACCCCAGCACTGCACCCCTTGCATTTAGGACCCCAGCCCTGCACTCCTAGCACTCAGGACCCCAACACTGCACCCATAGCACTTGGGACCCCAGCACTGCACCTCTAGCAGTCAGGACCCCAGCCCTGCACTCCTTGTACTTAGGACTCCAGAACTGTTCCCCTAGCACTCAGGACCCCAGTACTGCATCCCTTGCACTAAGGAGCCCTGCATTGCACTCCTAGTACTCAGGACCCCAGCACTGCACCCCTGGCACTCAGGACCCCAACACTGCACCCCTAGCACTCAGGGCCCCAACCCTGCATCCCTAACATTTAGGACCCCAGCACTTGCACCCCTAGCCCCCAGGACCACAACACTGCACCCCTAACACTCAGGGCCCCAACCCTGCATCCCTAGCATTTAGGACCCCAGCACTTGCACCCCTAGCCCCTAGGACCCCAACACTGCACCCCTAGCACTCAGGGCCCCAACCCTGCATCCCTAGCATTTAGGACCCCAGTACTTGCACCCCTAGCCCCCAGGACCCCAACACTGCACCCCTAGCACTCAGGACCCCAACCCTGCATCCCTAGCATTTAGGAGCCCAGCACTTGCACTCCTAGCCCCCAGGACCCCAACACTGCACCCCTAGCACTCAGGGCCCCAACCCTGCATCCCTAGCATTTAGGACCCCAGCACTTGCACCCCTAGCCCCCAGGACCCCAACACTGCACCCCTAGCACTCAGGGCCCCAACCCTGCATCCCTAGCATTTAGGACCCCAGCACTTGCACCCCTAGCCCCCAGGACCCCAACACTACACCCCTAGCACTCAGGACCCCAACCCTGCATCCCTAGCATTTAGGACCCCAGCACTTGCACCCCTAGCCCCCAGGACCCCAACACTGCACCCCTAGCACTCAGGACCCCAACCCTGTACCCCTAGCATTTAGGATCCCTGCACTGCACCCCTAGAACTCAGGACCCCAGCAGTGCTAACCATGGCACCACCACGTCCACTTTTTTGGTCTAGTCTGAGGTTGTATTACCTTTCTTTTATGCCCTAAATCTACCTCTGCTTAACCCAGAACTCAGATTATGAACAACATTCAGATTTACACCTTGATTTTGCTTTAATTTGTGTTTTTATTTTAAACCACCAACATCTATTCATATCTATTTCACCTTGACATTGCAGTTAAGATCTTTCTTTATGAAAACTCCACATCAGTTTGCTAGTATATCCTGATCCTATTGCACAGCTCAGTGCATCCCCCGTAGCTTGTTCCTTTATAATAATTCCTTCCCAGGCTCCTTACCTCTGTCTCACACCTAATAACTGTACTTGTTTTCTCAGCCATGTCAAACACCCTTATATGCCTTCACGCTGGAATTTCTCTTCTGATCATGCTATTCGTCCTCCCCTGGGACTGGCAATATTCTTGTTTCTCACTTCTATTCAGTGCCTGCTAAGCAACGTTTCTGTCCTTTCTGTTTCCCTGTTTGCTACTCGCATTCCTATTTGTCCTAATAAAAAAGATACATTAGGGCAAATAATGTGATGATTGCTGTTATTGTACATTTGCACCTTTTGATTGCTACAGTGCCCACAGTCTGTTATTGCTGTTAAATAAACATAAATGAGAATAGTGGGTCCGGCAGGGGTCCCTAATAAAGTGTAAATTCAATATATATGAGCAAAATATACAACTCTCCTGAAGGTTTTGGGGATGGGTGAATAATAAAGATTTTGCTGTGCGGCTCATTAATTTTTAGAAGGGCTATTGTTAATAATGTCTTCTTTATGGTTATTGTACTTAATGAACAAGAAAAAGCAGAATGCTCACAAGGGTATAAGAAAAGGATAACAGGTAGATGATGTGTAGAGGATGTTGAAGATCTCTAGATTATATAGTAAGGAAATAAATATGATAAATCATGACATGATAAACACAAAATGGACATCGGGAACTAAACCTACTTATCGATCTCTTTCTGCATTTATTCATATTGCTGGTATGGGACCTGTTATCCAGAATGTTTGGGGCCTGGGGCTTTCCGCATAGAGGGTCTTTCCCTACTATGAATTCAGTTAAGCATTGAATAAACCCAATAGGATTGTTTTGCCTCCAATAAGCATTGATTATCTCTTAGGATCAAGTACAAGGAACTGCATTATTAGTAAAGAGAGAAAGGAAATATTATTTAAAAATTAAAACCATTTTATTAAAATGGAGTCCATGGGAGATAACCTTTCAGTAATTCTCAGCTTTCTGAATAACGGATTTCCAGGTAACAGATCCCACACCTGTACTGACAAAAATTCTCATATACAAACAGATGACATTGTCTGAAAAATGGCTACATTTTTGCTTCACTTTTCATTAATGCTTTCTACTTGAGTGGCAATAAGAAAGTGCTTGAAGCGTGACCTGAGCTGGTGGAGACATCAAACACCTGCTGTTTGGTGCTTATTTGTGCCCCGCGCATGTCAAACCCACAGAGATTTAGTGCGTAATGGTTAATGTGAGAAAAAGCGGTAGTAAGTTTTGTGAAATGGCAGAATTTTCTGAATGTGACACGAAGGCTGATTTCTAATAAATACTGCAATTACTTTCATTTTCTCTGTTGGGGTTTTCAACTGTAGAAGAAAACAATGGGGTCCCTTACCTGTGTATGGATTATACACTTGCTATTATCATGCATTTTTATATTATTATACAAGTAGACCCAAATATTTGTGATGAGGAACTACACAATAAATAAGGAGCAATTTTCCATTTTCATTTTTTTCTTTTATTTACCCTTTAAAGGTGTTATTTCTATTTAAATTGACTTTGGGCCAGTGCATTAAAATAAGTTGATTTAAGTGTTCGGGCAAGTGTTTCTATAATGCTTGTTTGGCTATATTTAAGCAAAACCCAGGCTAGTGTTAGAGCATGGGTTACATTGTGACTCTCTTAAACAGGATGGGCCTTCGCTAGGTAGAAGAGACCAATGGAGCATGGGTGTAGTTGAACTACAACTCACTGTAGCTGTGTAGTGCAGATTAGTAAAAATGGACACCAATGGACAAGGTTCTTCAGTTTAACTATAGTACAAGTTTATTTCTCAAAGAAATTGGATTTTAGGGTTATCACATACTCACAAACAAGCAGAAGTAGTACACCTTTATATTCCACCTCCTGGTAGAGTCTGGGCAGGGTAAATACACCTTTCAACTCGATACCCCTGTGGAGATAGCCTGGGAAGATATCTTGTCCCTCAGGTTGATAACCTCTAGTATATGAGTCCTCCGGGTGAGTAGGGATCAGGGTTTATTCTAACCTGTCACCTATCTCTACACCATGGCCCTACACTGAGGCAACATTGCCGGATAGGAGAATACTCCCAGAACTAACTCTCCTTTGATGGGGCTATTAAACTGCCCTTGCTTACTAGAGCTCACTATTTGACTTTTCTAGTGCTATGACAGACCTGCTGAGCTTGCTAAACCTCGTTCACGAGGCCCTGTCCTCGACTTCTCCAGAGTGTATGGTGTTCTCTGGGGTAACTGGCTTGACTGGGACTTATGTTCTGCTCCCATGCTCAGTGGTCCTTCACCTGAGAAGCAGAGGCAGCCAAGAGGAGGCCACACCTCTGTGCTAGACACTATATTAGTCTGCAAGGGGTGTGGTCTACCTAACTAAACCAATAGGGAATAGTGACTTAACTGAAACCTAAGTACAAAGGGCTCTGCCCAATAACAGTAGAGATGTGAAGAGATAGGGTTCTAAAGCCATAGGGAGCTTAACCCTATGGGTCCCTACACAACATTGTTAAATGTCTATAAAGCTAGCATTTTAGAGTAGGCACCTAAGCTTAATGACAGATGCAAGAGAATTATATCATATTATAACCCCAATAAAGAGTCAAGTCAGAGTAGACTCCCTTTCTGAATAGACATGTATACTTAAAGCAACACTGCACAATGAAATATTGTCCTCCCTTTCCAGTGGTCCAATAGATGCCATGGGATGCTCACGTGATAGTTCTACCAGCCCTATTTACACCGACTTGCTGTTCTTTGACTCAAATTATTATCATGGAAGGAATTAAATAAAGGTTTATTTTTTTACTTCTAAACATCTATTTGGCACAATAGCCATTATCTATATCAAAAGCATATCCCAAACGCAACTCACAATGTGGGGTCTGTATGTTTTTAACATGGATATTGGAATCAAAATGTGATTTTTCCTTTTGCAATTTTATGTTGGGTTTGGGATATGCTTTTAATATAGATGTTTGATTTGCCCTTTAATCTGGGGGCTGGATCCCTTTAACTTTGGCCCCTTTTGACTGGCCATTCAGGATACCCATTAATAACTAATTGTGAATAATATCCATTATGACGAGAAAAAATGCACAGTTCTGTCAGAAAACAACTAGACGGCTGACTTGGGGGTCAATTTGTCAGCCCTCAGTAAGCGGTAAATGCCATGTGGTAAAAAATTAGTTTTCAGTTTTATCAATATATTTTCCCCACTGTGTGAGGCATCAGGGAAGAAGGATTTGGCAGTGTCAGTGCACTCTGTAGAACAGAATGGAGTTCAGCTGCTTAAAGTTCAGTTTGCTTACCCCTAGCCATGAATGGGCATTATACTGTATATTCTCCTTTTGTCGATATTAAGGAAATAATATTGAAAGGATGCAGGGCTGTACACCACACTTTGGTTAGCACTTGCATATATTCACTCTGAAATGACACTCAAACAGGGGCAAATATTAATTTTCAACTCAACACCCCAGTATGCAATTGTACCTGATCTAATCTGTTTACTTATTCTAAGGACAACCCTATTCATTCCACTCATGTCAGAACTGTCTTTGGGATTGTGGAAGACATATAGAGGCCCTCCCCTTCAGAACATAGTAGCTGAAGGCTATGGAAATGACTAAATGGCTACTGTTCTGATCAGTCTGTGGCTCATCAGGAATCTGGCTGAAGAGCCATACACCAGTGCTGTCCAACTGGCGGCCCCCCTCTGTGTGGCCCCCCACCTGTCTGGCTGCTTTGATGGCTTACTCTTGTGTAAGCTTTAAATGGTATCAGTACTGAGATTAACTGGCCCCCTGCATGGTTCTCACCTCAGATTCCGGCTGTAATCAGGCTAGATTGTTTAAATATGTAATCCCCTGTGTTGTTCACACCTTTTAATCTCTGCATTGTTCACCCCTGCAGTGTTCACACCTGAGGCTCAGGCTGTAATCACCCCCATTGTTCCCCTGTTCACACCTCAGGAGCAGTAGAAACCCACAAATAATCCCTGCACACTACAAAAAGAACATATACTGAGGTGGTACTTCAATTAAAAAGTTTTTTAATATATAGTTTTTTAATATACAGTGCAGACTGTAGGAGCAGTGCCAGCATTGTGTCACTGTAGGCTGCCTGTGTGTGCCTTACACACAGGCATCATAGGGCAAGCAGAGTATGGCACACACAGGCAGGGTAGGGAAGGCAGAGTATGGCACACACAGGCAGGGTAGGGCAGGCAGAGTATGGCACACACAGGCAGGGTAGGGAAGGCAGAGTATGGCACACACAGGCAGAGTATAGCACACACAGGCCAAGTATGGCACAAACCAGCCAAGAATGGCAAACACAGTGAAAGTATGGCACACGCAGGCAGGATAGGGAAGGCAGAGTATGGCACACACAGGCAGGGTAGGGAAGGCAGAGTATGGCACACACAGGCAGGGTAGGGCAGGCAGAGTATGGCACACACAGGCAGGGTAGGGAAGGCAGAGTATGGCACACACAGGCAGAGTATAGCACACACAGGCCAAGTATGGCACAAACCAGCCAAGAATGGCACACACAGTGAAAGTATGGCACACAGACAGGGTAGGGAAGGCAGAGTATGGCACACACAGGCAGGGTAGGGCAGGCAGAGTATGGCAGGTTTTTGCTGTACTACAACCATTAATATGGGTATGGTCATGTGATAACATGGGTGTGGTTTCAAGTGGGTGCGGTTTCAAAAAGGGGAGTGGTCAAAACTGGCTTCCATTATCGGCCCTCCACCACGTAGGTCGGAAAAATTCCGGCCCTCGGTACAACAGAAGTTGGACAGCACTGCACTATACAAATAATAAAAACCCAGCAGAGTATTCTTTTTTAAAGTTCAACCTCAACTAAAGATGGCCCTGACTCTTTTTAGCCACCTAACCCCCAAACATGCTCTATACTAGGGAGTTATTATGAGGCCAAAATAAATTGGCCTCGGCCTCCTGTTTTTTTCCCTTGCTCAAGCTTTTGTCATTCTAGTGACAAGGTAAAAGGCAAACCACACATACTCATATAAAGATATTTTATATTTTCTTTTTGTTCTTCCGCAGTGGGATTTCTGCATTCTTCCAAAATCCAGAAATAAGTGGCTGTAGGAAGCCGAAGCCGCCTCTCTGCTGCAAAAGAAATGGCACTCGACAGCCATGCATTACAACCCACTGCTCAGTTCCAGTGAACATTTTTTAAGATACAATTCATTTCTTTATAGAGGTGCATTTGTTCCGCATCAATGGCTTTGTTCTCTTTTCACAGAAAACACAGTTACATAATCTATATCAATATTCCTGGGGATCAAAATGCTTTAGAATGGCATGTCTTAATTACTGCACAAAGGAGCAGGAAAATATATTATTGATATTTGCTTTTTAAATGGGCTGCACGCAGCTTTGCTCAACCATGGGTCACCCAAATGTTGCTACTAGTTTAAAACTTCTCCAAACTCCTACATAACTTTAAATATAAAAACATGCCTGGAACTGTACTCAATTAACAACAGCTATCAGGCCTGGACAGGGATGCAAAATAGTCTCTGGTATTCCAAGTACCCAGAGACCCAAACAACCCCCCAACTGCCCAATAAATAGTCGCTGTCTATGGCATTTTACAGCAGCCACTCTGGCATTTGCCAAAATCCACAGATTGCCGTCCGGGCCTGACAGAGATGGATGGGCAAGAGAGAGAGATTCTTAAGCGAGACAAAAATCTTCTATAGCAACAGTCAAACAACAACAGAGATGCTTTCTAATCTCAGTGTTAGATAAGAATAAGATGATTAATATAGTGCTAGTAGGGCAATTCTCGTTGGAGGATCTTTTTGCATCTATAATTAAGTTTGGGATGTCTGTTTTAGAGAGATTTATTCCTCCATAAATCATATAAAAATAAGTACAGATACTTGTTGTAGAAGAATATATAAGGTATAAGCAGGCATCTGCTTTGCCCTGGCTTTCGGCCAAACCCTACAGGATCAAAATGGCAAATCAAAGGATTGCCTTTTTCCTATAAAGCTTGGAATAAATCCACATTGGGTTGTCAAAACATTTTGGAACCTTGCCATTGTTGAAAAGTGTGTAGACGTACATTGTTTGGGGGGTATAGTTTTCCTTCAAAAGAGCACCAGGAAGAGACCACACCAGTCTCATTTGTAGTGATACCATCATTCCAAATGCTGAAGAATCAGAAGGCCCATAGCGATTCATAATTTTCATTTGTCGGCGTTTAGCAAAAGAAAACCCTAATTAAGGCTTATGCTTATTGTGGCTCCCTGTAACATGGAAGTGTAACTGCTTTCCAATATCTTAGTGACACCGAGCAATAATAAAATAAAGCCGAATCAATAGAAAGAACTTGTACCGTTTAATTGTGTCCCATTGTTTGCGCTGTCACATTATACTAAAAGGTATCATTTTAGCAGCTTCTTTTTGGTTCTCATTGATTCATAATCCGTCCATTATGACAGCGATGTAAGTGTTCGGCGGCGGCTCTGTGATTTGGAGCTGGGCTTTGTTATGTGGCTTTCGCAGGAATCCTGCTCGCTAAGAACTTCTTAAGAAATATCCCTCTTTAGTATTTCGGCTAAATGCTCTCAGAGCTTCAGTGCAAGTGGCCTGAATCCTCATGTTCTTTCACTGGACAAAATTATTGATTGCTGCCCAGCATTTCCCCAGGCAGGGATGTGCAACACTAAAAAGCCTGAATATACTTCATTCCTTAGAGTGACTGAGCATTATCTACTGTATAAAGAGCCAAGTGTTTATAGGTTAGTAACTATCAAAGCACATTCAGAGGTACATTTACTAACAGGTTTTTTTTTCACGATTGATGCTTTTTTGCGCTGTATGAGATGCAATGAATAAGATCATTGTTAGGTGTATTTTCAGCAGTGCCGAAGGTGATTAGCTCGTTTACCTCTAGGGAAAATGCCTGGTTTTGCAGCAGGAATGCTGTGTGCTTTTGCTTAGGAAGAGCTGGATGAAGCAAAGTAGCATGGGCCCTCCATTCCATGCTCCATTTAGTGTTTGCAGTTGCCCGGCTGTAGAAAGCTGCCTGATAAGGCTGCAGGTGAGCAGCAAGAAAAAAAAAAAAAAGCTGTGGGATTACACATTAGGGCTCTGCTGAGACCCCCTGGCATTGGAGGGAGGTGTGTGACTCTCCTGAGACCCCCATGTGTTGGAGGGGAGTGTGTGACTCTCCTGAGACTCTCTGGTGTTGGAGGGAGGTGTGTGCCTCTCCTGAGACCCCCTGGTGTTGGAGGGGGGTGTGCGGCTCTCCTGAGACCCCCTGGTGTTGGAGGGGAGTGTGCGGCTCTCCTGAGACCCCCTGGTGTAGGAGGGAGGTGTGTGCCTCTCCTGAGACCCCCTGGTGTTGGAGGGAGGTGTGTGACTCTCCTGAGACCCCCTGGTGTTGGAGGGAGGTGTGTGCCTCTCCTGAGACCCCCTGGTGTTGGAGGGAGGTGTGTGACTCTCCTGAGACCCTCTGGTGTTGGAGGGAGGTGTGTAACTCTCCTGAGACCCCCTGGTGTTGGAGGGAAGTGTGTGACTCTTCTGAGACCCCCTGGTGTTGGAGGGAGGTGTGCGGCTCTCCTGAGACCCCCTTGTGTTGGAGGGAGGTGTGTGACTCTCCTGAGACCCCCTGGTGTTGGAAGGAGGTGTGTGACTCTCCTGAGACCCTCTGGTGTTGGAGGGAGGTGTGTAACTCTCCTGAGACCCCCTGGTGTTGGAGGGAAGTGTGTGACTCTTCTGAGACCCCCTGGTGTTGGAGGGAGGTGTGCGGCTCTCCTGAGACCCCCTTGTGTTGGAAGGAGGTGTGTGACTCTCCTGAGACCCCCTGGTGTTGGAGGGAGGTGTGGGCTCTCCTGAGACCCCCTTGTGTTGGAGGGGGGTGTGTGACTCTCCTGAGACCCCCATGTGTTGGAGGGGAGTGTGTGACTCTCCTGAGACTCTCTGGTGTTGGAGGGAGGTGTGTGCCTCTCCTGAGACCCCCTGGTGTTGGAGGGGGGTGTGCGGCTCTCCTGAGACCCCCTGGTGTTGGAGGGGAGTGTGCGGCTCTCCTGAGACCCCCTGGTGTAGGAGGGAGGTGTGTGCCTCTCCTGAGACCCTCTGGTGTTGGAGGGAGATGTGTGCCTCTCCTGAGACCCCCTGGTGTTGGAGGGAGGTGTGTGACTCTCCTGAGACCCTCTGGTGTTGGAGGGAGGTGTGTAACTCTCCTGAGACCCCCTGGTGTTGGAGGGAAGTGTGTGACTCTTCTGAGACCCCCTGGTGTTGGAGGGAGGTGTGCGGCTCTCCTGAGACCCCCTGGTGTTGGAGGGAGGTGTGTGACTCTCCTGAGACCCTCTGGTGTTGGAGGGAGGTGTGTGACTCTCCTGAGACCCTCTGGTGTTGGAGGGAGGTGTGTAACTCTCCTGAGACCCCCTGGTGTTGGAGGGAAGTGTGTGACTCTTCTGAGACCCCCTGGTGTTGGAGGGAGGTGTGCGGCTCTCCTGAGACCCCCTTGTGTTGGAGGGAGGTGTGTGACTCTCCTGAGACCCCCTGGTGTTGGAGGGAGGTGTGGGCTCTCCTGAGACCCCCTTGTGTTGGAGGGGGGTGTGCGGCTTTCAGGTGAGCCAGGCCAGAGGCTGTGAGCTAGTATTCTTGGAGGGGAGAGCCAGCAGGTTGTGCGAAGGTCGTTGGGGACAGTGAGAAGCCCCAAATAGTTTCAGAGTGTGGAAGTTCCCTGAAGGTGAGAGCCCCAGAGAGGGGACAAATCTTGAATAAGTTTTGTCGAAATGTTACAGAACTGTATTCCTGTGAGCTTTATGTTGGAAAGAATTTGCACAAAATAAACCTGTGCTTTTGCCAGAAGAAGTTTTGTCCGTGTCCCTATGTTCTAGATCAGGGATCCCCAACCTTTCTTACTCGTGAGCCACAGTTAAATGTAAAAAGGCTTGGGGAGCAACACAAGCACCATAAAAGTTCATGGAGGAGCCAAATAAGGGCTCAGATTGGCTATTAGGCAGCCTCTATGCACACTATCAGCTTAAAGGGGCTTTATTTGGTAGGAAATCTTGTTTTTATTCAACCAAAACTTGCCCCCAAGTCAGGAATTCAAGAATAACTCCCTGGTTTGGGGCCACTGAGAGCAACATCCAAGGGGTTGGGGAGCAACATGTTGCCCCTGAGCCATTGGTTGGGGATCACTGGTCTAGATCCTCTGCTTACCACCCTACCAATAGCTAATGTGTCTGTATGCAGCATGTCACAGCTCTAAAACTCAAATTTCTTGAATAAAAAAAAAACATAATTTATTATCCAACAAAACCACAACAAATCTGAAGTTAAAAATATACCTAAAAGATAATGTAGGAGTCAATGGCAGGTGTTCCTTACAAATGGAAGATCTTTGCTTTGTGGTTTTCTGTTTGTCGACACTTGCATTTGTGCAACAATATGAAAAAGTTGTGGTTTTTGTGCTTTTCGTAAAGACTTTTTCAATTCAGATCTTGTCATAAATGACATTTTTGGAAATGAGTTTAGTTGTGGTTTCAAAAAACTCTAAAAGCACAAAAATCCAAATGTTGATAAATGCCCCCATCAGTGTCAGATGTCCAAGCTTCAGAACTCCCGCTGTAGCGGAGCTTTAACTCTCAGCAACCCCCTGACACCCTGTCCATGACCGCAGATGGGGGTCACTGGTTGGACATGAGTTCAATAAGATATAATATATGACACAGAGCCTATGACTAAGTGTTCCGCTAAGGGCACAAAATGCAAACGTTTTCCTTTTTGATATATTTGAGTTTGTTTTCCCCCTAAATAAAAAGAAATATTTTTTACTATGCTTCTTTAACTGTTGTGGTCCACTTTCTAGTGCCGGCCATGTACCCACAAGTGCTTATTATTCAAGCTGTAGGTCTGGGGCATGTATAACTGGATCCAGTGTTCCTATTGGTGAGTCTACACCTTTTACTGGTTTATTGGAAGGAAATACAGGTATGAGATCTGTTATCCATAAACCCATTATCTAAAATGATTTCCCTTTTCTCTGTAATAATAAACAGTAACTTGTCCTTGATTGCAGTATAGATAACATTAATACTTATTTGAGGCAAAATGATCCTATTGGGTTTAATTAATTTCTTACTGAATTTAAGATACAGAGATCCAAATTCTGGAAAGAATTCCTTTTCCAGAAAACCGCTGGTCCCGAGCATTCTGCATAACAGGTCCCATACCTGTATTGTCTTACTTGATTGCAGATAAATAAATAAACAATGATAATGTATTGTGGACAGGTATGGACAGGTATGGGATCGCTTATCTGGAAACCCATTATCCAGAAAGTTTGAAATACATGTTCCAATACAAGTCCCTCTTCCATAGAGTCCTTTATAAACAAATAATTCAATTTTTTCAAATGATTCCCTTTTTCTCTGTAAATATAAAACAGTACCTTGTACTTGATGGTCACTAAGCTGCATGAATCCATATTGGCGACAAAACAATTCTGTTGAGTTTATTTCATGTTTAAAAGATTTCTTAGCAGACTTAAGGTTTTGAGATTCAAATCTGAAGATCCATTATCCGGAAAACCTCAGGTCCCGAGCATTCTGGGTAAAAGATCCTATACCTGTAATGTATTTCTCCTTATATTATGCCTTTAGTTCCCCTTTAAGGCACTACTAACTAACAGCCAGGCAGCAGTCTCCATTATACCGACATTTTATGGTTCTATTATGGTGAAGTAACCTCAAAGTAAGAGAAAAATATTTCCTCCTTCTGATGGATGAGCACAGTGGAGGTTACGTGCTTTATTTTACTGTGCATTCAATCACTGTCTCTTAAAGTCATTGTAAAATTGGCAAAGACAGTAACTAAAATAAGCATCACTTTACTTAATAGATATTATTTCTGGGTCACTTCATGTGTTTTTGGACTAAGAATTGTATCTCTCTTTCCAATTCCAAATTTTTGCTATATATTTTTTTAAATCTATCTATCTATCTATCTATCTATCTATCTATCTATCTAACAATCATCTATCAATCTTTTATATATCTATTAATCAATCACTTTATCAATTAATCAATCTATCCATCTACCCTCTATCTATATATCGTCTATCTATCTATCTATCTATCTATCTATCATTTATCTATCTATTATGTATCTATCATCTATCAATCTATCTATATATCTATCAATCAATCATTTATCTATATATCTATCAATGTATCATCTATCTTCCTATCTATCTATCTATCTATCTATCTATCTATCTATATCTATCATCTATCTATCATCTATCAATCATTTATCTGTCTATCAATCACTCTATCAATCTATCATCTATCTTCCTATCTATCATCTATCTATCATCTATCTATCATCTATCTATCATCTATCTATCTATCATCATCTTTCTGTCTGTCAGTCTTTATTTATGATATACTTGCATGTCTGTCTGTTCACCTATCTGTTTTTCTACCATTTCACCATCTTGGTGGTGTCCAATATTTGAATGCAGCTGGTTAATTATACATTAATTACATACTGCACTTGAGTAAGTAAATGTTTTCTATACATTCCAAAAAAGTGACATATGTAAAAGTCACTTAGTGACAGTAAAGGGGGTGGTTCTCTTTTGAATAAACTTTTAGCATCATGTATACCAGGGATCCCCAACCTTTTATACTCGTGAACCACACTTTATGTAAAAAGTGTTGGTGAGCCACACAAGCATGAACAAAGTTCTTTGGGGAAGCCAAATAAGGGCTGTGATTGGCTATCTGGTAGCCCCATGTGGACTGGTAGCCCACAGAAGGCTCTGCTTGGGGTAAAACTGTGTCTCTGTGCTTCCAAAACTTGGGAAACTACTTTGAGGCACTGGGAGCAACAACCAAGGGGTTGGGGAGCAACATGTTACTCACGAGCCACTGGTTGGGGATCACTAATGTAGACGGTAATATTCTGAGGCAAAATTAAAAATGATGATCGATTGACGTTGCTAAGAAAAAGACTATATAACATACTTAAAGTTAACTTAAAGGAACAGTAACACCAAAAATTGAAAGTGTATAAAAGTAACTAAAATATAATGTGCTGCTGCCCTGCACTGGTAAAAGTTGTGTGGTTACTTCAGAAAGTCTACTATAATTTATATAAATAAGCTGCTATGTAGCCATGGAGGCAGCCATTCAAAGGAGAAAAGGCACAGGCACATAGCAGATAACAGATAAAACACTATTGTATTCTACAGAACTTATCTGTTATCTGCTATGTAACCTGTGCCTTTTCTCCTTTTTTCCAGCTTGAATGCCCCCGTTGCTACACAGCAGCTTATTATATAAATTATAGTAGTGTTACTGTAGCAAACACCCCAGTTTAACCAGTGCAGGGCAACAGTACATTATATTTTTATTACTTTAAAGCTCTTTCATATTTTAGCGTTACTGTTCCTTTAAAGGTAAACTACCCCTTTAAAAGGGCAGATTTCTGAAAATGCGAATTTTTAAGTTTTTTTTATACGAAAAAACTGAAAACTAAAAACTCATAAAACTCGAATAAATAACTTTAGTTTTGGAAATACAACTCACGTTGGCGTCTGCATGAATTCACCAGCTTTTAGATGCTGATTTTTTTCCCCTAAACAAAAACTATACCCCAGAACACTCTATGGCTCTATGCAAGATGGCCTATCTGTAGTTCAGAGCTTTCTGGATAATGGGTTTCTCGATAAGAGATTCCTATTTATTGATATACAGTATATATCTATACACCATCATTTAAACCTTAATGAGAGTAAACAGTCTCTTTCCAAACCACTTACTTCATGGTGCCTTGGCATAAAGGAATCAATAATGTTAAACTCAGGGAAGAATATTTTGTATTGGAGCTAATGAATTTTCTAATGGGCAAACAGGATGTTCGGCCAGAGAACAAATAAGCGCCAAGCATGCATTATTTATACTTGGCTCCGACCATTTAATGCATTCAGCCTTGCATGATGTGATATTGCTAGTGAATGCTAAAGGGAAAATATACCATAGTTTGAAGCATTGTAAGTCTTCTATTTATTTTTCCCTTTAACAGATAGTATAATGCTGATTAGCCATGTTTGCTCCACATTACACAGAAACCTCTGATATACTTATCCCTATAATCTGTTCCTTTAAAAAGTAGGAATAAATACCATTTTTATATGCTGAGATCCAGCTGCAAAACAGCTCTTCTCTTTCTGCATCATTTAAAATCCTGGCAGGGGAGGAGGGACTAAAACATTAGTGTTACAAATTGTAACAACTTCTCCACAGCTTACAGACAGCATGCAGGAACTACATAACCCAAGCTGTTGCAGCCCTGATCTTGGACCTGATGGGGGAGCAAAGATCCACCAACTTGGGCTTCTATTTACATCAGTTCTCCAGCCAATCACAACGTAGTCCCACCTCCAAGCCTGACCTCACTGTGGCATAGCTGAAGACGTGTTTTATTAAAAAGGATCAAACTTGGCATTCCTACTTTAGGGGTACAAACAGTAGATAGATAATTTTAGATAATTTTACCAAAGTCATACCTTTCTCATAAAATGTTGGGTCATTATAGGGTAACATATCAATCTCCAAAAGACTTTGCGTAAAAAGACAGATACAAATTTATATACATATCACCAAGAGCATTTTCAAGGTGATCTTCATGTTATCTCTTGGTGGTGGAAACAGAACCAACTTCCAAGCTCTCTGAGCACTGCAGACGGCCCCCAGCCTACAAGTTCTCTGGGCAGGGGGCTTTGGTGCCAAAAATAGTGATTTAGGTAAAAAGCTCGATCCTAGGGATCTCAGCCCATTGTACTGCTGCATTTATTGTTTGTGTGTGACTAAAATCAATCTTTATTGGGGAATAAAGACCTAGTTGTGCATGGGAAATGGTATGGATTTCTACTTCGGCCTTTTACTTTCCCAAAGATCAGGTTCATCTACAGGAAAGAAAAAAAGATGGTCATCTATATGTCTTATGAACAACCTAATGACCTGGTCTTTCCATGAATCATACTGTCAGTTATATGTTCTACTGCCCATATGTGATGCTCCAAAAAGACAGCCAAGACCTAAGCATCTGGCTCAATGTGGTCATCTGATCTTTACTATAGATATTAAGCACTGTATTTTCTGGTACCAAATACCCAAAGAGCACTATATCTATGTATAAATATATAAGGGGATCATATAATAACCTCTCTAATGCTTTATTTACCAGTAGGTCCTTCCAACAGACACGAGAGCACCCAGTCCAATTAGAAGAAGGGAGGTTCCGTTTAAATATTCAGAAAGGATTTATTACAGTGAGAGCTGTGAGGTTGTGGAATTCCCTCCCCGAATCAGTCGTACTGGCTGATACATTATATAGCTTTAAGAAGGGGCTGGATGGCTTCTTAGCAAGTGAGGGAATACAGGGTTATGGGAGATAGCTCTTAGTACAAGTTGATCCAGGGACTGGTCCGATTGCCATCTTGGAGTCAGGAAGGAATTTTTTCCCCTCTGCGGCAAATTAGAGAGGCTTCAGATGGGGTTTTTTGCCTTCCTCTGGATCAACTAGAAGTTAGGCAGGTTATATATAGGCATTATGGTTGAACGTAATGGACGTACATCTTTTTTCAACCTAACTTACTATGTAACTATATCCACCCTGCAGATTACAGAGTATTATCCAGGCTCCTACCCACATGTAAATGATCATTTCTGCATTCTCTCATGTAGAATCCAGATGCTGCAGAAGACACAGCAAACATAATGAAAGCAATGTCTGTCGAGTTGCACTGGCATTCATACAAAAAGGGCTAAAGAGCAGATGTATCTGGGAAGCAGCTAGCGGCTGCAGATCTGCTGGAATTCAATGTGCATCGATCAGTGATTTTAGGGCACTAAAGGGCACTATGACATTGCAGTACATGTTGGAGCACATTATTTGTGTAATGACATTCACCTGCAAAATATGAAATCCAATGCATCTCCTTCTCTTCCTGCTTAAAGAGATAGTTAACCTAAAATGAACTTTTACTATAATGTATACAGTGATGTTCTACGATGTAAAAGCTTTGGGCAAATACTTTTATGGCAAAATTATAAAGCTTATACAAAGACAATGTTACGATAGAAAAACAGATAAAAAAGCTTAATTTCTGGTGTCAGGGTCTCTTTAATAAATAGTGCCATATGCGTTGTCCAATTAGTCAATTTTATAGCATTTACACTTGACCCCTTATACCTATAGCTTTGTTTCAGTGTAATATTGACAAGCTAATATCTGGCTTTGTTAAACATCCATTACATGAATAATGCAGCTCTGGTTTGCATGATTCTTTCTGGATAACATCCTGGCACAATTCTTTTCAGGATTCCTACCTTCAGGAGCTAGGGGGCACAAGATACAGGGAGGTTTGCACCCCCTGTGTTATTACATTTCCTCTCCAGTGCACCCAGGGATTCCTCATGCTCATGTGTAAAATAAAATGAATGTATAAATAATGTTATCAAGCAAAAAGTCACAGCCCACACATAGCCCCTGCTGTACAGCAAATATAAGTTGCATATATATTCATATTTTATTTTTAAAAAAAATGCACAGTTTTGAATGCAAGTACAATATCTGAATATTGAGTGGCAGAGGACTCCCGTGCTAGTATCCAGCTCCTCAGTGAGTATATTCTGGGTACACCCTTGCATTATGATAAAGAGATGTTTTTCAAAGTCTGTAATTGAATTTCACACCTAACTGCCTGTTCAGTGAACCCATCCGCATTCAGATGCAGAGCGGCACCGGAATTCATATTCGCTTGCATTTTGCATGTGCATGGGGTGGGGGGAATAAAATCTGCCAGATCCGGACAGACTGACAGCACGACTGTTCTTTGGGCAAAAAAGGAAATCTGCGAGTGTTTGTTTGCTGCAATTTTACACCTAAGCTTATTGTTTAGGTGGGCAGTGGGTTCTTCGATCACTAATGCCTCAATGTCAAATTAATTTCTGCCAATTCAGCGCAGAAAGGGCATTTTTTGTGCATTTGCGCTGGACTTTGTGTGTTGGTAAATTGGTGAACTGGAAAATGAGTTATTACATTACAACAGCAGTTCATTTTCCTCTTTTCCCCACTGGCTCTGCGGTAATGGGGATTTCTCAGCTTTGCTGACCTTCGTTTTAATTGTGTTAAAATTGGCTTGAGAGCTTAATATCTGAAACATTAAAGTGGTCATTTCAGAGCCTGTATTTTTCTCATTCTGGATGTATACCCCCATGGGATCTGTTGTCCGCATATTGTAAAGGGTAATGATATGAGAACTGCAGGACCATATAATGGCAAGAGCTTGCAGTCTATACTTTGTGCTATTCTATACAACAGGACTGAATTCATGCATTAAAGGGAATGTAAAGCTTCCCAGAAACCACAGGGCAGGCAATATTCTCACTGGAGGATTCACGTGCATCAGTTGGGCCACTGGCATTGGAGGGCTTGGAAAAGTGTTGTTGTGTAGTGTTGGTTTATGAATACATCTCTATGGGTGCTGGACTGCAGCTCCAACCACACTTTAGACCTTGATTGTAATCCAAATCCCTCCTCCAGCTTGTGATCTATTTTCCTTCAGGATTCTGACAGTAGGTTACATCAATAGGCACACCAGACCAGCACCCAGTGACTACCATTTTAAACACACGCTCTGGAAGCGACAAAACTTGCCCTCTAAAAATGCAAAATAAGCACCCGTCAAAATGAAAGGGCATTCAATGTAACACATAATTGCAATTGTGTTGGATCAACTCTGCCCAAAACTATACTTTGCGCTTGCATTTGTAAATGACCCCTATAAGATTTTGTGGCACTGTTGCCAAACACACATTGCTGTGGGTTCTGCAAGCACTTATCTAGGTAAAGTATTGTATAACAGGTATGGGATCCCTTATCTGGGAACCTGTTATCCAGAAAGTTCCGAATTATGGAAAGGCCATCTCCCATAGACTCCATTATAAGCATTATTATCTTATTCTAAGAAATGATTTCCTTTTTCTCTGTAATTATAAAACAGTACCTTGTACTTCATCACTAAGATATAATTACCCCTTATTGGAGGCAAAATAATCCTATTGGGTTTATTCAATATTTAAATGATTTTTAGCAGACTTAAGTTATGGTTTCTGGATAACAGGTCCCATACCTGTACCACAAGCCTTATCTGTGAGTCTTGTGACCTGATACAGGTATTGGACCTGAATGAACACTGAATGGACCCAGTAGGATTAATTATATTTTACTTGGGATTAAGTGCAAGGTACTGTTTTATTATTACAGAAAAAAGGGAATCATTTAACCATGAAATAAACCCAATAGGGCTGTTCTGCCCCCAATAAGGGGTAATTATATCTTAGTTGGGATCAAGTACAGGTACTGTTTTATTATTACAGAGAAAAGGGAATCATTTAACCATTAAATAAACCCAATAGGGCTGTTCTGCCCCCAATAAGGGGTAATTATATCTTAGTTGGGATCAAGTACAGGTACTGTTTTATTATTACAGAGAAAAGGGAATCATTTAACCATTAAATAAACCCAATAGGGCTGTTCTGCCCCCAATAAGGGGTAATTATATCTTAGTTGGGATCAAGTACAGGTACTGTTTTATTATTACACAGAAAAGGGAATCATTTAACCATTAAATAAACCCAATAGGGCTGTTCTGCCCCCAATAAGGGGTAATTATATTTTACTTAGGATTAAGTGCAAGGTACTGTTTTATTATTACAGACAAATAGGAAATCATATTTAAATATTGAAAGAGCTGAAATTCTGAATTATAAATTGTAATTTTTACTTTTTACGTTACCAGGAGCGGATCTTTGCTCCCCATGGTAGCAAAAAAATCATAGAGTATCTTAATATGTAAATGTTTTTCATTTATTGGCCAAATATTGGTCTGTATGGGTTTTATCCTTGTGGAACCTGAACAGGTCAAAACTGAACAGTTGGCAAACCTAGTCTAGCTCCCTCTGTAGGACAGTGGGTTTTGAAGCTGCCTTTTGTTTGGCATTTACCCTAAATGTCAGATATTGTATTATTTATCAATTCATACAGGGCCCAGGTTAGAAACCAGGAAAGCAGTGAAATAAAAAATGAAATAATTATTTAATTTGTGAAGTTTATTAAACCGGAAGCAAAATTAACAACAACAAGCCCGACTTAAAGTAAAAATAAAAATTCTATTGATATATGGCAAATTAAACAAAAAATATGCCATAAACCAAAAATTTCTAAAGCCCGATTAATCATATAGTACATTAATCTTGTCTGTGCCGTGTGTAGTAGTGTCACCGTCTACTGATGAGAAAGCGCATGCACTAAGTAGAGAGAAATGCCGATCTCGGAGAAGATCATTGCAATTATGTGTAATAATAAATCGCACTAGAGGCTGTGTCAGCAAATAAACCGAATAAAATGACATCAATAAATCAGGAATAGCAAATGAAGCAGGCAAGGATTGAAATAAAGAGCGGAGACTGTATTCCTGAGGGTGATAACTGTTCCGCCAGACTCACAGCTACTGTAACTGCTTGAAAGCTTGATCATGGCCTTGCCTGGCAGTGATCATTAACGTGAGCTATTCCCACTGCAGACAGAGAGTGATGGATCAGGGGTGTTTTTTAATAAGTAGAGATGGAGAGCAGAGCATTAGAAGGAAGCTTGCACTTTACACAGATGTCTACCGCATTATATTTGCACCATTAAAGGTTTTATTATACTTCCTATCCTTTCCTAATGGCTATTATCCCCACTCCCCCACTATATACACACTATCTTCCCATACTATACCTGCTATCCCACAGCCACAGTCCCTTCCCAGAGGCTATTATCCAACTGCTACTATAGGCACCATCTCTCCCTACTATACCTGCTATCCCACAGCCACAGTCTCTTCCCAGAGGCTATTATCCAACTGCTACTATAGGCACCATCTCTCCCTACTATACCTGCTATCCCACAGCCACAGTCCCTTCCCAGAGGCTATTATCCCACTGCTACTATAGGCACCATCTCTCCCTACTATACCTGCTATCCCACAGCCACAGCCCCTTCCCAGAGGCTATTATCCCCCCACTGCTACTATAGGCACCATCTCTCCCTACTATACCTGCTATCCCACAGCCCCAGTCCCTTCCCAGAGGCTATTATCCCCCCACTGCTACTATAGGCACCATCTCTCCCTACTATACCTGCTATCCCACAGCCACAGTCCCTTCCCAGAGACTATTATCCCCCCACTGCTACTATAGGCACCATCTCTCCCTACTATACCTGCTATCCCACAGCCCCTTCCCAGAGGCTATTATCCCCCCACTGCTACTATAGGCACCATCTCTCCCTACTATACCTGCTATCCCACAGCCCCAGTCCCTTCCCAGAGGCTATTATCCCCCCACTGCTACTATAGGCACCATCTCTCCCTACTATACCTGCTATCCCACAGCCACGGTCCCTTCCCAGAGGCTATTATCCCCCCACTGCTACTATAGGCACCATCTCTCCCTACTATACCTGCTATCCCACAGCCACAGTCCCTTCCCAGAGGCTATTATCCCACTGCTACTATAGGCACCATCTCTCCCTACTATACCTGCTATCCCACAGCCCCAGTCCCTTTCCAGAGGCTATTATCCCCCCACTGCTACTATAGGCGCCATCTCTCTCTACTATACCTGCTATCCCACAGCCACAGTCCATTCCCAGAGGCTATTATCCCCTCACTGCTACTATAGGCACCATCTCTCCCTACTATACCTGCTATCCCACAGCCACAGTCCCTTCCCAGAGGCTATTATCCCCCCACTGCTACTATAGGCACCATCTCTCCCTACTATACCTGCTATCCCACAGCCCCAGTCCCTTCCCAGAGGCTATTATCCCAATGCTACTATAGGCACCATCTCTCCCTACTATACCTGCTATACCACAGCCCCAGTCCCTTCCCAGAGGCAAAGGTGAATTAATTTCATATTATTCAGCCTACTATTGCATATAATACTGTACATACAATTGCAGGTTTTCCCTTTACTTTATTATGGCCACTCCCACCTGTGTCATCATGTTGCATATACAGACCAGGAGTTCATCTGTATAGTGTTATTGCTTTTTGCCCACACTCATTTAACTTAAACCAGTGGTATATATATAGTATAGGGAAATGTATAAAATTGGTATATCTTCTGAATCGTGAATTTAATATGATCTTCCATTGAATCTCAATGGGTGGATTTATTTTGCCCCTCTATGTATGTGTAATTTAATGCAAAAATGTGAATGTGGGAAGAGCACGCCACGAGCCGCGCTGACTGATTTACACATCGACAGCCATGGAGGAGTTTATGGCAAATGAGCCTATCAATCTACCTCTCTGCTGTCTCCAACCACAGCGCTAAAATCAAACTGAACTGAATATAAAATGCAAGGCAAACAATACGCACAGTGACATATTTATGCTTCCTTGGTAAATCCCAATCTTTGGAACTTAAAAAATAATATAGAAAGAAAAAGACTTCCCAGAGTGACCAATTTAATTTCCATACCTGCCACTATAATTCACTAAAAGCCAGTATTTTTAATCTATAAAAAATATAGACTTCATGTATATGAAAATAATAAGATTCTATTGGCTCATTTCAAAGCCTGTGAGATAAATATGTCCTAGGTGTCTCCACTGTGAAGTTCAAGAATCCTCGTACTATATTTGAGAACCATGTAATACGGCTCCTAAATAAAAGGGTTTTTGTGATCATGAAAATGGGACTGTAAAATTCCACTTATAGGAATAATATCATCCTGAAATATTCCTGGTTTATTTATAAAGACTTCCTATTAGTGCTGGAAAGTTCATCTTGAGAAATGTATCCTGTTTTGCCATTCATATCTGATCACACTACCAACTTATCCTATTAAGGGCAGATACACAGAGAGCTACTTAGTAGCAGCTACTTGTCAGGGCTACTAAATGCCAGAGTATTGCCTCTGCCAAAACACACTTAGAGACAGTTATTAGTAAATGATTAGTGATGAGAGAAATTTATTGGCAGGCATGGATTCGCCATTGGCAAATTTTTTTCACAAAAACGGTCTGTAGCCACAATAAGTAGCTGCTACTAGTAGCTCTGTGTGTCTTCATCCTAAGGGCTCAGAATCCTGCAGTGATGGAAATAATGGGTTTTTGGCAGGATCGAAAAATGACTGTAGTCTAAGTCACACCCATAAAGCCTAAGGGTGAAGACATATGGATTTACTTAGTAGCAGCTACTTGTCACGGCTACTAAACGCCAGAAAATACCCTGCCTTAGGGTGAAGGCACACAGGATAATTAGTCTCCAGTGTAAATGATTAGTTGCTGTGACTTGCAAATTAATCTACAATCTACAATTGTGTTTTTTAAAAGTTGTGGCAACTAATCACTCCGTGTATCTTTGCCCATAGAGAATACTGAGAAATGTCTTTGCTGAAACACACATAGAGATGTGTAATTGATCAGCATTGTCTATTTTTGTAGCCATGACAAGTAGCTGCTACTAGTAGCTCTGTGTGTCTTCAACCTAAGTGTAAGGACACACGAAGCAGTTCAGTCGCCTGCGATAGATCTCTGCTATCCCAGGAGACTAACCGCTCCAACAATAGGAGCTGCCGGTGGAAAGCCCTTGGCAGTGCTTCGGTATTGCAGCAACTTTGCTTTACTTTGGATGCACGTTGTATCTTCTATTTGAGATATGATACTCACATAGGAAATACCCAGTGTGTTTTTCAGAGAAAAGAAGTACCAGCATAGGGTCCATGTTTACTAATTACATTCACTGTGGGAGTCATTTAATGTTTAGGTTTAGTAACCGTAAGGCATGGTGCTCCACATTGTGGATAGATCAAGGAAAAAACCTAGGTCCCATGCTTTCTAGATAAAAGATCCCATACATGTATTATATCTCTCTCTTTCATTTTGTAAGTCATGAAAGCCTGGGATTTAAACCAATGATATACTTATAATTCTGTGAAGTTGTTTTGCAGCTATAACTTAACTTCAGAATGGAAGAATATTGCCTCCAGCTTCAGTTGCTGCTTTATATTATTATTATCTTGTCAAGCTCATTAGAACTCCAAGATGGGAATGGGTAGAAGAATTAAGGTTCAGTCTGAATGATCTATTTCTTAGAACTGTTTCATTGGGATACTCCCTTTGCCTTATTTATAAAAAATGTTTCCAACCAATTCAACCAAGATATTGCCATTACTTAACTCAGACCTGGGAAAGTCCCATTATATCCTACTGGAGGATGAAGGACTTCTGATTGGCAAAGTGAGAGCAAAAATGATTGATATTTTACCTCCTGGAGATAATTTGTTGAAAGTTGTTTAAATTCCATTAAAATAATGTTATAATGTTGGTTTACTGCTTTGATGACATTTCCATTACTAATTTGACAATTATTTCACTTCTACTCTACACTAATGGAAACTTTTGATGTATTGTAAATAGGCAATAACAAACCTTTGATGTACACTGAAGCAGAAATAATGACTTTTGTCCACTTTATTTGTGGGCTTTTATATCACTGGGTCAATTAGATTTTTTTTTTTGTTACAACTGAAAAGTAATCAGTTTGGGAATAATATTATTGATTGAAATTAACATTATCTTTTTACAGAGTGAAAATATTCTTTAATTGGATTGACTAAAATAATCAGCAAAAAGCTACATGGAAATTAATGGGGGAATTTAATACAATTTGTAAATGGATACTTCATTCTCAGAAAAAAAAACCTAAGGGGTCATTTACAAAGACCCTGGAGAAGAACAGGAGCACAAGATTAGTACAAGAGCACCCATTGGTGTTGATGTAGAGAACACTTCTACCTGGGGTTTGGCTGTGTTCTGGCACAATGAGTGCAGAATTAGCTGGGGCAGGCAAGCTCTGTCTTGAAAGAGGCCTGTCACTCACACATAAAAAGCTGTATATAAAAATGTCCTTTGCAAATTAAACATGAAGCCCAAATCCTTTTTTATTATCACATCCAAATCTGTTATAGATATATTTAAGAATCTGAGCTGCCAATCATATATTGCCTGCCTTGCCTTTATCCCTCAGGCATACTTTCACTTTCCATTTAGCACTTCCTAGACATCACTACATTCCTCACATTACCCCTCCCTCCTTATGGTCTATAATTATGTAGCCTGTTCTTAGGCATGGGCATTAGGTCCCCCATTCTGGCAACAAGATTTTGGGGGTGATACAAAACTTTCCATAATAACAAATGGTGTTTGCCTGCTTGCTTTCATTGATTTTTAAATCATTTTAATAGTGTAATTAAAGTTTATTTTGTTCAACTAACATGATAGAAAATGATTTGGAATTATTTTCTTTAAGTACATGGCCCTATCTGAACAATGCACAAATTAGGAGACATGAAAACCCACCTCTCCTTGCCAATACATATGGTGGATTGTGCAATTTGATTTGCCCCTTGCAACCTGCTTTCCAGTTCCTAAATGACTCCTCCTCTATTGTGGATAAAATACAGAATTGGCTTTCATTTTATAGTGCATTTGGCTTGTAAAATAGCCTCTTTGTATGAAATATATATATATACATAGATATACATAGATGACCTATTTTTCCTCTGGTATGGATCGGATGAGGAATTGTTAACATTTGTCCAAGATTTAAATAATGTACCCTCAAGCATAAGATTTATGGTGCACAGTGATCAACACAGCATAGACTTTTTGGATGTGACTGTGTATAAGGATCCAATGAGTAATCAGCTCCATACAAAACTATTCCAGAAACCCACAGATAGGAACACGTTATTGCATTACACCAGCAGCCACCCTCGCCATCTCCTGGACTCATTACCTAAATCGCAGATGATGCGGGTTGTTAGGGTAACCAGTGAGCAAGAAGTGAGACATGGGGCATTGGATGATATGGCAATGAGGTTCCTGGAGAGGGGATATCCAGTGAAATTAATTAATAACACTAAACTATGGGCTAAATCGCTGGATCGTGAAATGACCCTGAGACGTAAACCGGAACATGATAGTACTGATAATGATGTTTTGAGTTACATGACCACTTACGATGTACACACCCCGTTGATTAAGAAATCTATATTGCAGCATTGGCCAATAGTTAAAACAGATGGGGAATTGACAGCAATCAACCGCAGACGGATCCGGTTTGGATATAAGAGGAATAAGAATTTAAAAGAGCTTCTGTCCCCTGCGGATCCGGTAAGCAAGTACTTTACACGTACCTATGAGAGCAGGATGGGAGTATTCAAATGTGGCAATTGTGTAACACTTTAATAACTGGGGATACGTTTCATCATCCACACACCGGTAAATCATATTCTATTAGACACAGACTTACGTGTGTCTCTCGTAATGTGGTATATATAATCAAATGTCCTTGTGGGTTGTTATACTGTGGCAAAACTTGTAGACAGTTGAAGGAAAGGATAAACATGCATCGGGCCACTATTAGGGCTGCGTTGGACCCTAAACCTGTGAAAAAGGAGGGTAAACAAGATATATCTAAACAGCCAGTAGCACAGCATTGGCTGCACGCGAGGCATCCAATATCATCATTTAAGTGTATGCCAATTGACTGCATTACAGATCTACAAAGAGATGGGGACATTAATCGCATCTTGCTACAAAGGGAAGCATTTTGGACATACGAATTGGACTGTGTGGCCCCTAGAGGCCTGAATAGCTCTCTGGCCTTGAACTGTTTCTTGTGAAGTGCACTGTACAGAGGATGTATTTGGTTCAATATAATTGACGGATGTATTTGTTCATATATGTATGGCTATCAATTATGATATTTTCGTGTTGGGAGCTGCATCTTGTTGTAAGTAAACATAATCTATGACTAGGTAAAGGGATGTTTTATCATATAGGTCCTAGGTGCAATATAAATAAAATACAAAAAAAGAGGGGCCCTATTAGTTAGGTGAACAATGCAGCTAGATTAGCAGACGTAGCGTATCTCTATCGGAATTGGATTTTAACAATAGGGTATTTTTTAACTATGTGTTTACACCGTTTGTGCTATCGTGGGATCTAAGGTATAATGCACTGATATGTATTATCGCAGAGGTATCACTCTTTTATATGCACGTATAATCTGTAATTTATGCAGTACAAAGTATCACTTTTTGTAGGCAGGGTATTTTCTGCTACATTGTATCACTTTATTGTCGTTTTAAGTTGTTTTTAAAAATGTCATGGATTATATTTGAGCACTTGATATGCACTTTTAGTGTTTTAACAATCAGTATACTAATATTTATAACTTATTGCACTGATCACTTTGCAGCATAGACTGCACACTTTACTGCTATTCACTTTATGGCATGCTTGTGCTGATGTCATTTCCTGTTTGTTTGGTCACTATGGGTATAAATGGGTTATGAGACTGGTAAGCATGGTTGCCTTGAGAAAGGTCCCGATGGGGATCGAAACGTAACGTTGGCTGTTCATGCATTTTTTAATATAATCTACTATTCACAATAGATCCGGTGTTGCTGGTCTTTTTTTGCAATATTTAAACTTTTTACCGTGCACCCGGGACAAGAATTGAAGCGGTGTGCCATCCTTGGTTTGATATATATATATATATATATTATAAATTCAATTTAGATTCTTGATTCAGATATTCAGTTAAAAAAACACACCTATTTACGTGTCTGGGAATTGTGGGAACAAATATATATATATATATATATATAATACATTCAATTTAGATTTGTAAAGCAGATATGAAATACTAAAAAGGAAAAACTTTTACTGATTGCCATGTAGAAATGATTTTGCAGAGAGGAAAGTTTGGAGAATAGGCAGCCGATAAAGTGCAAGGAAGCTTTGCAATAATTACGGCAATGGATTCCACATGTTATAGCATCAGACATCCGCGTCCTTTGCAACACAAGTGTAATAAAGCCTTCAACAGGTAAAGTGGATTAAAGATGGATAAGTGTAAGATCAAATAACTGCTGACACATTTTGATAAATGGAAGGATAAAAATGACATATTGTGCTCACCAATACATCCAGTGTAAAATGTTTGACTTCGGGCTAGGCAACAGCATGGTGTACCAGAAACACTGATTTATCTGACAGATTAAGCTAAATCTGCTCTTGCCCAGCTCACAAATGTTCCATAATAATTCAACTGTGAATTATGGAGCTAAAATAGCTTCTGGGTGCTGTGGATCTCTTTTTCTTTGGAAGGGAGATCCTGAGGATTTGGATGAGGATTCGCTTATAATGGTCATTTTAAATGGAAACCAATAAGCATTTCTGTTGGCCCAGTTGGCATCTTATTCCTGATTTTTCCTTATTCTATGTTTACTAAGTGGGAATGTTTTTTCCCCAATGTGCAGTTTGTACACTAGTACATACTAGTGTGCAAGGCCCTCAATACACCCTGAAGTAATCTCAGCTGGGGCTCCATCCAGTGACCAATCAGCAGTTTGCTTTGCTGTTTTAGATAAACCCGTTTAAAGCTTGTTTAATGAATACAGAGGGAATCAAATGAATTTGTGCAAACATAGCAAGTGGGAGAAGCAATCACCAGTCTATTCTGTGGTGTGTTGTTTGGGTAAACTGCATTGCCAGGGAGAGAAGCAAACTCATAGGATAGATCTGCCACTTGCTGGGGTCACTGTGTCTTGAAATGCTGGAGCCACTGTTTCTTAAAATGCTGGGGCCACTATGTCCTGTAATTCTGGGGCCACTGTGTCCTGTAATGCTGGGGCCACTGTGTCCTGTAATTATGGGGCCACTATGTCCTGCAATTCTGGGGCCACTGTGTCATACAACGGCTCAAGTTTCAGTCATCATAAATGGCCCCATTACTTTTATTCTACCTTAATATGCAGGAATAGGTTTGCATGTGGCAATTTATAGCCATTGCAAAACTGTCAAGCAATACATTTTCAGCCCTCAAGCCAGCAAATCTGATTGATGGATTTAGCCATTATATATGTGTGCATCATAAGTCTGATGGATTTGTGATTAGCTCAGATCGCATTGCATTCTAATTTTTCAGGACTGCAAGATGAAATCCTACAGATTGAGTGATGGTTGACCAGTTTGATCAAAAACAACAGATTCACCAATACAATATCTCTGACCAGCTTTACACTTGGCCCAAATATTACTTTTTATATGTACAGGTATAGGCTCTATTATGCAGAATGCTAAGGACCCACGGTTTAAACATTAAATAAACCCAATAAGATTGTTTTGACTCCAATACGGATGTATTATATCTTAGATTGGATCAAGTACAAGGTATTGTTTTATTATTACAGAGAAAAGGGAATCATTTAACCATTAAATAAACCCAATAGGGCTGTTCTGCCCCCAATAAGAGGTAATTATATCTTAGTTGGGATCAAGTACAGGTACTGTTTTATTATTACAGAGAAAAGGGAATCATTTAACCATTAAATAAACTCAATAGGGATGTTCTGCCCCCAATAAGGGGTAATTATATCTTAGATTGGATCAAGTACAAGGTATTGTTTTATTATTACAAAAAAAAAGATCTTGAATTATTCGATTGAAATGGAGTCTACAGGAGACGCCTTCCCATAATTTCTGGATAATTGGTTTCCATATATTGGATCCCATACTTGTACTATGCTTAAATTAGCAGTCTCAGTATCACTGCCTATTAAACTAGGCTTAGGAGAGAAGAACAACTCAGCTTTGAGGTTAGGAGGCATTTAGATCTATCATGGTTGTTTATTTTGTTGTTGTTGTTGTGACCCAGGACGGGGTAGGGAAAGTATTTATTTATATCCTGCCTGTACCAGTGGGTGGTTTAGGGGTTTTAACTTCACAAGAATATTGACCAATACTTCCAGCTACATTCCCTTATTTTGCCCTTATCCAATGTGGAAAGAGGTTAAGTAGACCCTGCTAAAATACACCCAGCCTCAGTTCATAGTACCAGTGTAGTATAAATATTATCCCTTACCCTTTTGTATATGGGACAGGAGGTTCAACTATGCTTGGATTTAAATTTACACCAATGGAGCTTACCTGCATACAAACACATTATTCATTGTGATTTCATATATGAAAAAATGCTATTTGGTACCTATAGTCCAGAGGTTTTCATCTAACATTCATTCAGTATCCGATGGGTACATCTACTCTATGCATGATGTTTATGTACAAGTAGGCAGCCACATTCATAGAATCCCTCACAAAAGTGCTGAGCCTCCTCAATGAAGAGAAGTGTTAGTAAGATGGAGCTCTACTGAATAAAAACCACATAAATGAGGATCTCTCTGGAAAAACAGAGACACACGGTTGAAGCACAAATGACTTTTGTGATACACATCCTTGCCAGCTTTTCTTCCATCATAGTTGCAGTCATAATGTGTTTTTCATAATATATAGCAACTTTCCCTCCATAATCACATCATTCGAAAATCAATTACTTTCTCTGACCCTGGTTCAAACCTCCTTGCAAGCAGTGTCCAAGAACACAAGGGATTACAATGACTTATCCAAGGTCGAAAGGACCTGACACTTTGATTGGATTCAGGATCCCTAGGCTAAAATTTCATGCAGTTATCATCTTAACAATTAAATCAGTTTTCCCATTTCAATTACTATTGTAACCCAATGTACCACAGACTATTGAGAATAATCTTAGGGGGTTGTAATTGCCTTCTACAATTATTTGAGGACCCATGTTGTCAATGAGAGAAATGCTCTTTTTGTTATTGCAGTAGTATTATTATAGGTAGTAGTTCATGTTTCCATTATCCATTACAATATAATGCAGATAAAAATCCACAACCGAAAGCAATATTTACGCCATTCTGTTGGATTGCCGATCACCTGACCCTGTGGTGGCAATTTCCATTATGCTGACACTGCAGTAAAGAATGAAAAGCCAATGCAAAGGGGTTACATTAGGGACATGAAATACTAATTATGTGCTGTGTTTGCTAAATGCAGAACAGAATTATCTTTTCATCTTGCCAGCCTCTATTTTGTAAGCACCAACATTCCTTTATGGGACAAACCAATGTGTCCGTATCAGCTCTATCTTTTACTTATGACATGGTTTATTCAAATGTAAAGAGGCCTTATATTACCTAAAGGACGATTTCCCTTTTACTTGCAAAGTTTTTCTGGCGACTATTCATGTTTTTAGCTTTTTTTTCTCAAATTGTAACTAAAGCTCAAATTTTGAATTGCAACTAATCGACCCAAAAACTCTATACTTATTTACTCTAGCAATGGTCCTCTCAACTGTAATTCTGATACTAATACAGATTCTTGGTTTTACAAAATAAGTTGTGAGGACAAGCAGAAAGAATAGCTAGTCAAATGTTATGATGCATACTAAAGCAAATAAGAGGTATGGGTTACAGAGAATGAAACCTTCAGATCATCAGATATCCTTCCCTCCATGGCCTTTCACTTAGTTAGCTGCCTGACATGAACTAATGGGTTACAGGGGACCTTGTAGGTTATTGGTCTCAGCTCACTTCTATTTGGCTTAAGTAAAGATCATTAGTGATGGGCGAAATTTTTCGGCAAATTTCCGCGTTTCACCATTGGCGGATTTTTAAGCAAAACAGTCGATAAAATTCAACCCGAAAAAAAACACTGGGCATCTTCCAATTGTCCATTTTCTATATTTTCTATAGCTCTAATACCTTGAGTTCTTGCTTGTTGTTCAGAGCTCTGAACAAAGTCTGTTCCACCCAGACCAATATTATAGAACCAGACAGCAGGCATAGGCAGGGTCGGACTGGGGGGTGCAGGGCCCACCGGGCTGCTGCCTCAGGGACCCTGCAGGTGCCCCCGCCGGCCGTGTCCCCCGCGCCTCCTAGGGGTCCCTGCTGCACCCCTTAACCCCCATGCAGGGGCCCCCACTGAGCCTCCCTAACCACCTCACAGGGACCCCACTGAGCCTCCCTAACCACCCACAGGGTCCCCAGCCCAACGTCCTCCCACGAGCGCGAGTAAGTTTAACGCGCCAGGGGAGGAACATCGTCGCCCGGGGGAGCGCCAGCAAGGGTCGGGGCCCACCGGATTTTTTCCAGTCCCAGTCCAACCCTGGGTATAGGCAAACTTCTCTCTCTGCCCGTTGCTCTAGAAAGTAATTGAACCCTTTACCCATTACAGAACAAAAAATGTTGTGCAGGAGAAACTTACCATCCATACAGGAAAAGTGGGTAAAATAGAACTAAAATGTACATCCTATGAGAAAATCACATGAATGCACTTTATATTAGGTAGTGATGGTTTTTTTTACGTAAAGAGGCAGAGACGGAGTGGCAGCTTCTGCACCTAAGGCCCTAATGTCTGTAATATGTATTTCCACTGCTTTCAGCTTTGGGAGAACAGCACAATATAAATAAAATATACTTCTCACAGAACTACTGAAAAATTTAAACCGGCTAATGCTGAAAAACCCTATTTATTATCTCATAATTATATCACTTTTTGGGGGGCCCAAAAGTAATGTTTCAACTGCTTAACCTCCTCAGTTAAATATACACACAGAAAGTTTAGAAGAATTGATTGGGAAATGGAAATGAAGCTAAAGGTTATCTAACAAAGTCTTTAAAGCACAAAGTTGAAAATAAATAAATTAAGACCCGAACAGAATGAAATTCCTATTCACGCAGACAAGAAAAATTAGTTTCCAATGATAAAAATCCCTGCGCTCGTTTAACAGGAAAGAGATATAGACGTTGAATGGGATTTGATAAGGGCCAGGCAGTGCCATTGGAAGCATGCCCCTGTAGCTCTGCATATTAAAAACAGATAAATATGGACTCAGGATATGTATCCTGGATGATAAAGGTTGAAGTTTTAATGACTTAGGTATGACTTAGTGTCACCCAATCCAAGCAGACTGGTCAAACCATTCATGCGTATCGGGAACACGGTGCTCTTTTACTTTCGACTGTATCTAGTGATTAACGGCACAGCTATGAATTGGCGCAAACAGCAAAGTTAAGAATAATAAAATTTGAAACCTGTCTAAGAAGGATATATATACAATAGTAAAATTGTCCTTGGTATTTTATGCACACATACCAAAGTTCAGCCTCAGAGGTTCATATTAATCTTTGGAAAGGCAGAAGTGTGCAATGACAGCATAGGGCAGCAGTCCATCAGTGGGGACATGTACCCCCATTAGAACCAACATAAAGAGGTAATAAGACAAAGGTTAGATACAATAGCAAGAGTCCGTTTTTGTATGTAGGGTAGTAGGAAAGCTATGATTGGGTAATGGTCAATGCTCTTCCCCAAAACTTACCTGATACATAGTTACATTGGGTTGAAAAAAGACCATCAAGTTCAACCCTTCCAAGTAAACCCAGCATACAAACCCATACTGACCTATCTATCCACTCACATACAGACCCATACTGACCTATCTATCCACTCACATACAGACCCATACTGACCTATCTATCCACTCACATACAGACCCACACTGACCTATCTATACACTCACATACAGACCCATACTGACCTATCTATACACTCACATACAGACCCATACTGACCTATCTATCCACTCAGACACAGACCCATACTGACCTATCTATCCACTCACACACAGACCCATACTGACCTATCTGTCCTCTCACATACAGACCCATACTGACCTATCTATCCACTCACATACAGACCCATACTGACCTATCTATCCACTCACATACAGACCCATACTGACCTATCTATCCACTCACATACAGACCCACACTGACCTATCTATACACTCACATACAGACCCATACTGACCTATCTATACACTCACATACAGAACCATACTGACCTATCTATCCACTCACATACAGACCCATACTGACCTATCTATCCACTCACACACAGACCCATACTGACCTATCTATACACTCACATACAGACCCATACTGACCTATCTATACACTCACATACAGACCCATACTGACCTATCTGTCCACTCACATACAGACCCACACTGACCTATCTATACACTTACATACAGACCCATACTGACCTATCTATACACTCACATACAGACCCATACTGACCTATCTGTCCACTCACATACAGACCCACACTGACCTATCTATACACTCACATACAGACCCATACTGACCTATCTATACACTCACATACAGACCCATACTGACCTATCTATACACTCACATACAGACCCACACTGACCTATCTATACACTTACATACAGACCCATACTGAGCCCAAAACTACACTGCATACTCAAGGTGAGGCCTTACCAGAGACCTATAAAGAGGCAAAATTATATTTTCATCCCTTGAGTCAATGCCCTTTTTATACAAGACAGCACTTTATTTGCTTTAGTAGCCACTGAATGATGCTGCCTGGAATTGATCAACTTGTTACCTCCAAAAACCCCCAGATCCTTCTCCATTAACCTATACAGTAGGTGCAAACTAATGCCATGTCCTGATAAAGATGGTTCAGGGGCATAAACATGTTTTTAAACCTCTGTTAGCATTTATTTACATTATTTTGCATGAAATACATACAAAATTTTAGGTTGCACTGATTGCATTTATGGAGCCCTGCAATGTACCCCTAAACCTTCAAGTGGTCTGCTAACCCTAGCAGATTTGGATGGTGATTGATTGTATGTTGGTGCTGTATGGGTGGTTACAAGAGGCAGGACACATGGAACTCTAAGCTGCAGGCTAATAGAATCAGGTAATTAATATCTTTATAAAGCATTACAAAGAACCATGAATATCCTGTAAATGATATCCTTATAAATGGTGCTTAGTGATGTAATCAGTTATAATTGGTGCTTAGTGATGTAATGTTTCACACGACTCACTGAAACTTCTGTATTATAAATAATAATGTACCCCTACTGTAAAATATGAAGATATAAGAAGTCACCTCGGAGTTCCAAGACCTTTATAAAAGCACAGCCTCGGCCAGAACACATAGCCTTTATGGAAGTCCTCAGTGACTTATGATATCCTTATATTTTACAGTAGGGGGTACATTATTTACTACATAAGCAGCAAAAAGAATCAGAAAATAATAAAGCAGAGTTCAAGTATTGAGATAAAGCACATTAAGCAGTAGGAAAGGAACATGTTCTTCTCTTACACATATATCTATAGGCTTTGTATATTCTGTACAGAATTATAACAATAAATAACACAGTACAACAACATAATGTGTTTGGCCCAATGTATTTATGTCTAGCGATACTGTTTGTGAGCTGGGACCTGTTTATATCAGTATAAGAGAGGTGCAGGGGAGTTGTAAAGCTGTTGGTAGCCATTAGTAATGTCTTTACAGTTTATGTTATTCGTGCGTTACATAACTGATTCTCTTTTACTCATTTCTTTTATTTACAGCAGGCTGACATGTATTAATGGGCTTGTTCTTAAATGCTAACAAATTAGCTCACTCGTACTTTTTGATATCAATTATAATCAATGTTGTGTGTCATTCTTTATCATTCCGCTTAACAGTACCAATGGCTAAATGGTAGACTGGAGAATTCATATTGCCATCCTCATAATAGCCAAGAAAATGACTTGCAAATTAGTCAAGAGCTTATCCTAACATTAATCTGCTTGGCCTGTTTGTGATGATAAATGGCGGCAAGAAATCATCAAGATACAACAGATATGCATTTCACAATGTAAAGTGTAATGGCTTATAATATATTATTGTACAGCAATCGCAGCCTTCAAAAATAAAATGAATGCCAGTAAGAGGCTTTACTAAAAATAAGCATCAATAAACCCTATAAATAAAAGATAACATTATAATGATACCCTTTGCTTTTCATTGTGGGGTTAACTCTTTATTATACCTTAAGTGTCATGCCTTTGGATATGGGTTTACTGTTTGCCATACTGCATCATATTAATGGGTTTTCCCAGAACACATAAGGGCATTCTCTGCACATATGGGAAGAGAGGTCTCAACTTATTTTTAGAGTGAGTGCGGTGTTATGGAATTCTTACTATTACAGGACGACATAGTAAAGGATATATAGATATATAAACACAGTTTGCACTTGTAGATAATGGTACATTGACTTCTATGAACAATAACTCCAGATCCTAATACTTTATGCAGTGAGGGGCAAAACTAGCGCCACCCAAAATGCATTATATAAAGTGAGGGACATTGGGTAGTGGCAGCACAAATACATTAAATACAGTTAGAAGCAGTGAATAGCAATGAGAACTTTAGCCCCAAATATATTAAATACAATGAAAAGAAATTATTTCTGTCAACTCAGACCCCCTTACCCTTCCAAAAAACCCTGGAGAAGGTTTCAGCATTGTAGAAATCAAATGAATTCAGAAATATCTAGTATAAATGAATCTAAAGCAACTGGACTTGTTAAGTAATCATTGAAGACGTTTCACTACTCATCCGAGCAGCTTCTTCAGTTCAACTGGCTGGTATGGGAAGTCCTCAGCATATGAACTCCTCCACTAATCCAATCACAAAGGCACATTGTAACTCTTCAAAGAGGTGACACCTGAAACTCACAGAGGTGTGACTGTTGTGGAGTTACTTTGAAAGGATTACCAAAGTATCATGCAACTCATAGACACAGGTGTTACTTGTTAGAGTTGCATGAATGGATGTATGAAGAGTTCTGAAACTGCCGGGGTACAGATGTTAGAACAGCATTGTATGTAGCAGACAGATGGTATTGAAGGCCCCCGCCTCTGTTTAGGGATGGTTTCTCCACTTTAACATGAATTAAGAAATGGCTGGCATTGTGCAACGGGCTCACTTGCCCCACCTACTGGAAGACATGAGAATAACACCCAAGCAGGAGAAACCCTGTTTGCTATTGTGCAATTTGGGTCATTTTGGTCATATTGAAAGTCCATTGAGTCGGAGAAACAATAACTTATCTGAAAGCAGTTCTTATATATGTTGATGGCTTCTTTTGAAAGCTCAGACTCTGGCACAATGCACTGAGATGGCACCTACACACCAATATTACAGCTAAAAAAAATACATTTATTTGTTCAAGAATAACATTTTAAATGGTGGAGTGAATTATTTGCTATGTAAACAGTGTCTTTTAGAAATAAAAAGTATATCATAAAAATCATGACTTAAGCAGTTAGTAGATAGTCATTAGTAGATAGTGATAGTAGTTTGTTAAAAGAAAAGTGCACTACCCTGAACAAAATGGGTAATGAAAAGTTAGTCTTGTGATATTGTAGCAGTTAAATGGGTAGAAATGTCGCTCATGTCCGCTTGGATGTCTTTCACATCGCTACCTGTTCGTGGATGTGCTGTATTGATCCAAGTTTAAGTCCGATTACCCAGAAAATTGGCATTTCCCTGGGATTTGTCAACAATAAAACTAAGTATAATCTAATTTATTGTTGTGTTTTGTAATTATTTTTGTACACATAGCAGGAAATCGAAATGAAGCTTTGGCTTTTTTTGTAGAAAATAAGAAAACACAAGTTATTGGTACCAAAAGGCCTATATACCCTCTAGTTTACTTAATGTAATTAAAGGGGTGATTAACCTTTATGTAAACTTTTAATATGTTATAAAATGCCCCATTCCTAGCAGCTATATATATGAATGAATGGTGTGCCTCCACCCAGGGTAGGTATAGGGAGACCTATATGTCTCCTCCCTGGGAAAACTCTATGAGGTCCTCCTTGGACCAGGACTCCCAGCAACTCCCAGTACCGTGCCCCTCCCTTGGGGTAGCTGCTTACCAGGCAGTTGAGGATCCTCTGTGTATGAACAGCCAAGACACCGGTTATGATGATGAACCAGATGAACTTGTTTTATTGATGCAGGCAGAACTTTCAGAGGATGTCACACAGACGGCTCAAGTCACTCTCTCTTTGGGCTACCCCCGGTACTCCCGCCGGATGATCCCACCTAGGAACGCACCCCGGTCCACGCGTAGGGCCCCTTCACTGGGAACACTCCCAGGTGCTGACTTGGCTCCTCTTACTACACACTACAGGTCCTGAACTCCCGCAATGAATGCTGGGGGTTCTTAACCCCTCTATCTCCTGTTGGGGCTATCGCTGCCTGTTCTCTCTAGCCTGCCTGTCACTCCTAGAGTGACCTATTAAAGTACCTCCTATACTAGAACACTAGCCTGTTGTTCGCCTCCATACAGAGGCAGTCCCAGGACTAAGACCTTCACAAAATGGGTGTCATCCCTTTTTATATTGCAGCACACTGCCACCTAGTGGTTGCTGCTGAACAACAGGGAAACTCCCTTTTCACACATAAACAGCTAGGACCACCTTTAGGTGTCCAAATCACATAAGGCCACCTTCATGGTGCCTGTCTAAAGGGGAACTAATCCTGAAGGGGCCCGATTCTTTGGGGTCCCTACAATTACTTATCTTTCTATGCAGACCCTCTTCTGTTTATAGTCCCAACTTTTGTTCAAACCACTGCCTGGTTGCTAGGGTAAACTGTACACTAGCAATCAGACAGCTGCTGGAATACCAAATTGGAGAGCTGTTGAACAAAAAGCTGAATAGTTGAAAATCCATTACAAGTAAAAAATCAAGACCAAGACTAAATTTAAAGGTGAACCATCCCTATAAGAGTGTTTTAACACAGGGGAATTTGGTATGTCTACACACAGGCATTCGGGATTCCTAGGGAATTTTCCTTGCATTGGGAAGATCCGTTTGGCATGTAACTCTCTTAGTTGTGTCAGATCACACCCCATGTTGGCTTCTTGTTATGGGGTTTGAACACATTACAATAAATAAGGAGATGGCTGCCAGCCATAGAGCCAGCCAACAGCAGCTTAAGAAAAACTGCAGACCGTGTTAATGGCTCTTTCAATCTTCATAGAAGCTAATAACAAAACATAAAGGTAGCATTTTTGGCAAAGGTGAAAAAAAAATAGAGATGCTATGATTATTTGTTTAAGCATTCTAACATTTTTCAAGGTATTTATCCACAGGAAGCCAATGTAACATTTACATCATAAGAATGAAATGTAATAGGTATTAGGGGCTCACACTTCCTAATGATCAATAAGATTAATAGACAAGCAGTGTAGGGAGCAGAGAGTGAGCACACTCAAGGGAGAAGAGATTTTCTATGGATATATAATAAATGAAGGAGGAATTGACTACAGGTAGTAGGGTACAAACAAAGCTGGGTACAAGAGACATAGGGGTTGATTCACTAAAGGGCAATAACGCTTATCGCATGCTTTTTTTCGTTAAAAAGCATGCAATAATTTAAGTCCTGATTCATCAAAGTCATTTCGCGTGCGTTAAGACGCATATCGCATGCACAAAAAAAGCATCATTGCAAAGTGTTATTTCTAACGCATTGTGTTAATTAGCGAATAGAAATAATACTAAAGCATGATTCACAAACACATATGAAGCATTAAACGCGCTAAATATCGCATTAGTTTGTGCGAATATTAACACCTACTTGGGGCAGGCGGTACTTAAAGAAAATTATGGTTGGGGAGCTTTTGGCAACACAATATGGACTTTGCAGTGGGATTTTTTCAAGTCTGTGTTGGCCCTAGATCAGTGATCCCCAACCAGTGGCTCGGGGGCAACATGTTGCTCCCCAACCCCTTGGATGTTGTTCCCAGTGCCCCCAAACCAGGGAGTTATTTTTGAATTCCTGACTTGGGGGCAAGTTTTGGTTGAATAAAAACAAGATTTCCTACCAAATAAAGCCCCCTGTAAGCTGATAGGGTGCATAGAGGCCCCTAATAGCCAATCACAGCCTTTATTTGGCTCCTCCATGAACTTTTATGGTGCTTGTGTTGCTCCCCAAGTCTTTTTACATTTGACTGTGGCTCACAAGTAGGAAAGGTTGGGGAGCCCTGCCCTAGAGTGATGCATCCTCCAGTTTTCAGGTAAATGGTCATTTTCAGAACAGTAGTTTTCCGTAAGTAATGGTTACGTGCGTGATATCGTGCGCTAATATAGCACGCAGTGAAATATATCGCGCACAGCGGGAAATAACGCATGCGGGGGAATTAATGCAAGAAAAATGCTTATCGCAAGTTAAATAACGCAAAGAATATTGCATCTTAATTATGACGCCTGTCCTTTTAGTGAATCGAGAATTAAGTCGCAAAAAATAAGAAGCAATAAAATTTTTACCGCATGCTATAAATAGCACTCGTTTTATCGACCTTTAGTGAATCGGCCCCATAGAGAATTATATAATCCTTTGGATAAGGGTTCTGTTATGCAGAATAAAGCAGCTTAGCACAAACTAGTTGGACATGGTAAAAAGCTGTTCAATTTCAGTCAATAGGAATAAATTCAATTCAATGAGAAAAAGTTATCTCATGGCTTATCATGTAAAAACTCATGGACAAGATTCAGTTTGAGCAGAAAAATGTTTTCTCCAAATTTAGTTCCATGTTTTCCCCTTCAAGAGAGTTTTCACATGATAAACTTTGAGATAAGTTTTTCTGAATTGAATTTCATTTCAAATTGAATCTCGTCCATTGTGATAAACCTTTTTCTCACTGGATTGGATCTAATACTGTTCATCTGCAGCACAACATCTAAACCATTTGACCTAATGGCTATTGGTCAAACCGAATCAAACGTTCTACTGAGAATGATCAGCTATTTAAACTGTATCCCATACTGAAATAGCAGCTGTTCAGGCAAGGTGCCATGATATATAGAAAATAAATACAAAATTAGAGAAGTGGAAGACAAGGGGAAACGTTAAAGAAACAACTAGTGATGAGCGAATCTGTCCAATTTTGCGTTACTAAAAAATTCACAAAACGGTGAAAACCTCATAAAATGCGGCAACTGCACAACTTTTTTGACGTACGTGACTTTTTTTATCGCAGCTTATTTTATGTGACTGCAATGACCGTGACTTTTTGATGCAACTGCAACTTTTTTCCTCACTCAAATTTTTGTGGCAGGATGCGAAATTTCAAAGTGAATCCATTTCTGAAGCAAAACAATTTGCTTGTCGCTAGAAACATCACTAAAAGCAACACAAATTAATGTCCAATGAAGCAGCTGGTGGTTTCCAGCCATCACTTTTCTCTTATCTTCATAGTTGTGTACAGGGTTGGACCAGACCCAATCCCTGTTGCCCCGGTGTCCCTCCCCTGACACGTTTCACTTACGCACGCTCAGGGCAGGACATTGGGCGGAGGCCCCTGCGGGGGGTTAGGGGGGCACGATGGGGCCCCTGTGGGGGGTGCAGGGGACGTGGCTGGCTAGGGCACCTTTGGGGGTGTGGAGCCCCGGTGGGCTCTGCACCCCCAGTCTGACCCTGGTTGTGTAAGAGGATTTTCTTAGTATTCTGACCTGTACAACAAACAGAGGAGTTGAACTCTCAACGTGTATTCTCAGTTCAAACCCCTAAACAGACTGCTTTGTGGTTGGTGTATATCCCTTCTCTCTACAGATCTGTTCTGCTGAACAAGACCACTCATTGCTGAAAGAAAATGAATTGTGACTCTTGTATTTATACTGTCGCCATGTGAACTATTTACTACTGCCAAAAACCTTTGGTTAAGTATATGTTTGCCTCAGCTGATGATTATTTCATGGGCCCTGTAGGCACAAGCTGAATGTTCCGGTTAGCCAAGGAACATTTCATACTTGCTAAATTATTTTAAACATTATATTTAATGTAAAATCCTTTTAAGAATTCAACAAGCCAAAGAAATGAATTCTCATTATTATTACGCTGCCACGGCTGTTGTATCTACTGAAGAAACCTAGGGGTTATTATTTTCTATAAATAACACATTTAATCTCAACTTCAGGGATTTTAAATATATGAAGAAATAAAGGTAATAATAAGGTGCAGTAAAGTGAACTGGTCTGCTTGTAAGCCGGCATTACAATGGCCAGGCTCTAACTACAGGTATGTTGGGTAATAGTGCTATCAGCAACATTGGGAATGGTTGGTTTATTGTATGAAGCGCATTATCTCTCTTTAATTCCAAATGTATTTCTATTGTGTTTGTCAAGCAAAATAACTTTCACCTACACTATATAAATAATATAAATCTTCTTTCCTTCGGTTAATTCACAATCACAGCCAGTAGACAGCTGCCATTTTGTGGGCAGTGTAATTAAGACAAGCTTTGTATAACCCCCAAATCTTGCTCCCCCAGAATTGGGGAATCTGATTCCCATGCCATACACAGGCTACTGAGCTGAAAGTGAAAGTAATTGTCTGCCCCACCTTTATGCCTAAAGCATAAAGGTGGGGCTTTATGTCTGGAATTAATTCTAATTCAAGTAAGGGAATTATCTTAAAGGGGACCTGACACTCAGACATAAAATTCTGTGTAATAAAAGTCCTCTGCAAATTAAACATGAAAAGCAAAACCTTTTTTTTTAATTAAATCATCCAGGCCTGTATTAAATTAATTTAAAAATCTTAGCTGTCAATCATATATTCCTGCCCCGCCCCTATGCCTAAGGCATAAAAGCCATGCAGGCAATATATGATTAATGTGTTGGATTTTTAATTACCATTACTTTCACTTTTTATTCAGCACTTCCTTGATGCCACCTAGATGGTGAATACACAAAATTTGGGTGACACATAATTTGCATTAATAAAAGTGTCCACAAAATGGCTTTGTATTTGATTGATTCCCTGGTTTTGACTCCTTGCTTGACTTTTTGACTACGGTTCTTCGTTGCCTGCCTGAGTAGGATCCCTTTCAGTGCCGCTGCAGAAAGTCCAGGGCCCCAAAAGGGCGTCGGGGAATACCGGGGTTGGCAGGGTTCTCCTGTCTCGCCTAAAAGGTTACTCCTGGCAGTTACAGCTCCTATACATTACAGTCTGTAACAGTTGGTTTGTTCTTGGCCATTCTAGGCATTCAAATACATAATATTATTTATTGCACATATGTAGTTTGTAGTAAAAATTTCAAATTAACATGTTTTCCCCTTCAGGCATATGTCATCATTGGCAGCTCTCATATTCCTCTCTTGTAAGACATAACTATTATATTTACTATACAAATCTGCTTATGTAAAATGTATTACTGGCATATGGAAAATGCTTCAGTCAATCATGTAATGCCATTCATGTAACGAGTTTATAAACTGTCAAATAATTGCGGGATGTTTTCTAAGTCTAGAAGTAATGAACCTTACCCAGATATAACAACAACAACAACAACAACTGGTAGCTATGGAATTTCTAGCACTTAAAAATTGGTAGCACATGAAAGAGTTGTCAGCAGTGCAAAACATAATTTGTATTCCTGGCACACACAACGTATATTTTTGCAAATGACTTGTTCAAGCTAAACAAATACTGCACTCTGTTTCAAGCAGAAGTTGAACATTTCTCTAGGTCACTAAGTAAGCCTGGGGCCCTGGGGGAAGTCATTGTAGGCTTTTATCTTTCATCTTTCTACCTGATCCTCCATTTGTTTCTTTTGTTATTGAAGTTACAGTACACAAGTAAAAGCTTTTGTATCATCTTATGAAATCATTTCAATACCTGCAGTCAAGAAATCCTTTATCTTTTCTTTTTCATAAACAAAGAAATGCAAAGGATACATAATCGTCTGGTACAAAAGGTGGGAAGTATTATATAAGAGGAATTTTTAGGTCACCCATTTGCAATGCAATCTTTGGTCAGGAACACCCTTGTTTTGGCCAGGGACAGGCTGTGAAAATTAGTAAATATGTATCTGCAATGACTATTATTAAAGTTATTCAGGCATGGGATCTGTTATCCAGAAAGCTCAGATTTATGGGAAGGCCATCTACAATAGACTTCATTTTAATCAAAATGATTTCATTTCTCTGTGTAATAATGAAACAGTACCTTGTACTTCATCCCAACTAAGATATAATTACCCCTTATTGGGGGCAGAACAGTCCTATTGGGTTTATTTAATGGTTAAATGATTCCCTTTTCTCTGTAATAATAAAACAGTACCTGTACTTGATCCCAACTAAGATATAATTACCCCTTATTGGGGGCAGAACAGCCCTATTGGGTTTACTTAATGGTTAAATGATTCCCTTTTCTCTGTAATAATAAAACAGTACCTGTACTTGATCCCAACTAAGATATAATTACCCCTTATTGGGGGCAGAACAGCCCTATTGGGTTTACTTAATGGTTAAATGATTCCCTTTTCTCTGTAATAATAAAACAGTACCTGTACTTGATCCCAACTAAGATATAATTACCCCTTATTGGGGGCAGAACAGTCCTATTGGGTTTATTTCAAGGTTAAATGATTCCCTTTTCTCTGTAATAATAAAACAGTACCTGTACTTGATCCCAACTAAGATATAATTACCCCTTATTGGGGGCAGAACAGCCCTATTGGGTTTACTTAATGGTTAAATGATTCCCTTTTCTCTGTAATAATAAAACAGTACCTGTACTTGATCCCAACTAAGATATAATTAATCCTTATTGGAGGCAAAAAAAATCCTATTTGAGGGGGCATTTACTAAACCATGACTTTTTTGGGTTGGGATTTTGTTCACAAAAAACTGAAAAAGTCTCTGAATAAAAAGTCATGATTTTTCTGAGAATTATAATCCAACAAAATTGTGACAATTCTGAATCTGAAAATATTCCAGCTAAAACTTGTTCAGATCATATAAAAGTCAATGGCAGATATCTCTTTTACCATTGGAAAATCTTTATTTGTTTAGTGGTTTTAAAGGTTTTCAGGTTTTTGATGCTGGCTTTTGAGCAATAATACAGAAAAGTCGCTGTCCGACAAGACAAAAAAGTTGCAGTTTTCGCAACTTTCCACGACTTTTCTTCATTCATGCTTTTTCCGTTTAGATCTTTTGATAAATAACTGCCATTTGCGTAGATTAGATTTTTGTGTGATTTCAAATAAATATAAATCTGAAAAAAAATCTGCCCTTTAATGTTTAAATGATTTTTGGTAGACTTAAGGCACGGAGATCCAAATTATGGAAAGACCCTTTATCTGGAAAACCCCAGGTCCCTAGCATTCTGGATAATAGGTCCTATACTTGTATAATCATTTTAAGCTAAATTAACCTGGCTCTCAGGGTTCAGGAGTAGTGATGAGTGAATCTGTCCCATTTCGCTTCGCTGAAAAATTTGCGAAACGGCAGGAAAATTTGCAACCTTTTTGACGTGACCGCGCCCAATTTGACGAGATTGCGCCTACTTTGCAGCGACTGCAACTTTTTTTGACACGCTACAATTTTTTTGCGGCAAATTTTTGCGGAAGTTTCATGAAACAATTCGCCAATGGCAAAATGTGGAAATTTGCTGCGAATCCATTCCAATATTCGCTCATCACTATTCAGGAGAATGATAATCTCTTATTAATAAGTTCATATAAACCAGGTTCAACCTTGGCAAAAACATTTTAAACATTCATCTAATTTGAAACAACAATAATTAATCTTTCTTTAGTACCTCCCTTTGTTAGGAGATATATAACCTTAACCTCCCTGTGCTGAGGATAAAACTTCATGTATACCTGAAAGATTTTGATAAACACAGACATCTACAGTGATACAAAGAAATGCATTTTTCAGAGCAGCCGGATTTAGGGGCACATTTACTAATCCTCGAATCCGAATCTCGAATGGGAAAAAATCGGATTGGAAACGAAAATTTTGCAGTTTTTTTCGTCGCCGTCGCGATTGTTTCATATTTTGCATGACTTTTTCGTCGCTGTCACGACTTTATCGTATTTTGTGCAATTTTTCCGTATTGAGCAATTGTAAATGGCGGTAAAACCAATCCGAATTTTTCGCGGCGGCGACAAAGTCATGGAAAATATATGGTAAAGTCGTAACGGCGACGAAAAAGCCTCACAAAATACGAAAAAATTGTGGCGCCGATGAAAAAAAACGCAAAAATACCGATCATTACGAAAAACGCATTCGGACGCTTTCGGACGTTCGTGGATTAGTAAATGTGCTCCTTAGAGTGGAGGTTAGTTTTTTCTACCCTACAATACCAGGGCATTAATGTGAAGAAGAATGAAAAGATAGGGAAGTCGTAGGCAAATGTATATATGAGGAGAAGGCAGGAAAATGGAAGATATAAAAAGTAGAAAAAGAGAAAACATTAAATGAAGGAAAAGTGAAGGTGAGAAGGGAATACGATACTTGGATGAGCAGGTCTGTGGTTTCCAAACATGCAGATACTACCCAGGGGGGCCCAAGTCCCATATCCCAATGCTCTGTGTGACACTTCTCTCAGGTCAGGTTGGTACAAAGGAAACATATAAGTACATTATAGGCCTTGTGCTTACAGACAGCAGTGGGACAAGAGCACTGGCAATGATTATGTTTGGAACTCTATTTAATGAAATGAATCAAGCCCCTGACTGAAAATCACTAAGATCGTACATCAGTAATGTCCATTTGCAGAGCTAAATGTTATATCCCACAGATTGGAATGCCTGTTCCTCAGGGGACAGCCTGATACTTCTGCCTTTAATCATAAATGCAAATGGCTAAAACCTAATATAGCAGTGGCACATAGTTACCATTTTGTTCCTAAAACTTATAAAAGAGTTTATACATAATGGCATGCTGCCTAGAGCAACATTATAATTAAATTGCTTCCTACAGTCAGAAACTTAACTGGCATCTGATCAGTTCAAAGTATAATGAACGGACAAAAACTATCTCTATGGCTTCATTTTGGAGCCCAGAGAATGGCTTGCATTTTCAAATTAAAATGGACTATTAAGAATTAAGTGCAACGTTAACAAAAGGAAACTGTTAAAATGAGACAGAACACAACTGATGTTTTTCTTTGTTGTTCAACTTTTAAATATTAAAAGAGAAGGAAAGTCATTTTGGCATGTTACTGCCAATAGATTCGCCACATTAGTGCCACCCAGAGCAATATATTTATTCCGCAGAAAGCATTACCATACCTGAGTAAAGAGCCCTAGAAGCTCCCTCTGTTTGCGTAAGATTGCAGCAGCCATTTTAGCTTGGTCTTCCTCGCATCCTGCTACAGCTCCAGCCGTTGGTAGTTTAGATTACACATTCCTAAGGGGGGTGGTGAGTTTTATGAATTCTTACGGTAGGGGGGACCAGGAGAAGGGAGAGAAGAGAGAGCTGTGCAGACTCTGGCCCCGGGAATGGAGTATTTTTCTGAGAGAGGAAATCTGATACCGAAGAACATGTTCACAAAAGGGAAAACAAGAAATCCGGTGTTTCTTTTGATAGAGGACTCAGTGCAGCGTTTCTGTGAGTGCTTATGGCTGTATTTACATAGACCTTACTGATAAAGGTTTCTTAGTGTTTACTTTTCCTTCTCCTTTAAAGGAGAAGGAAAGGCTAATAAAGAGTTACTCTCAAGCTGCAGGCATACCTTCAGTTCTCTCAATAGTGCCCTTAAGTCTCCCCATATTTCTCCCGTTCAGATGATCAGAAGCCAAACAGGAAGAAAAAATGCTGAGCTGTGTAAAGAAAGTTCCCATAATGCCTTGCTCCTGCACCGAGATCCAGACCAAGTGAACATGCTCAGTTAGTAAGACTATGGGGCCGATTTACTAATCCACGAACGGATCGAAAGCACCCGAATGCGTTGTTTTCGTAATGATCGGTATTTTGCGATTTTCTCGTTGCCGTTGCGACTTTTTCGTAAATTGTCGTGACTTTTTCATAGCCATTACGACTTGCGCAAATTGTCGCAACTTTTTCGTAGCTGTCGTGAAAAAATAGGAAAGGTTTGCCCGCCGTTTACTAGCGCTCAATACGAAAAAGCCGCGACAATTCGCGCAAGTCGTAACGGCTACGAAAAAGTCACAACAATTCACGCAAGTTGTTACGATGACGAAAAAAAAGTCGCAAAATGTTCATTTTCCAATTTCCGATTTTTTCCCATTCGGGATTCGTGGATTAGTAAATCAGCCCCTAAGAGTCAGCTTCCTGCTGATTGGTTCAGATCCACATTCCTAAGGGGGGGGGAGTGAGTTCTTAGCATTCTTGAGGGAGGGGGGAGCAGGAGAGGGGAGAGAGCAGAAAGCTGCGTGTCTCTGGCACAGGAATTACAGACACAACTAATCTTTTTACAGAGGACTCAGTGCAGTGTTACTGTGAGTGCTTATGGCTGTATTTACATAGACCTTTCTGATAAAGCTTACTTAGTTTTTACCTTTCCTTCTCCTTTAAATAGATGGAAATTTCATAAGCCATTTTTGACATTGAAGTCTTCTAAATAGTGACACCTTAAATAAAATAGAAAAAGAAGATAAATACTTCCATTTTATTGTTTATTAAAAAGAAATGGTAAGAAGTCCCTTTCAGAGGTCCCATCATAGTTTTGCACTTAGGGATTTATGAAAAGTACTTGATAGTTGCCTAGAAAGGGAGGGAAATAAAGAAAGCCTTTTAGGAAAGTGTCGATCTTTGTTTTTGTTTTGAAGGAAGCACTCTTTCTTAGAAAATGGGAATGGTTCAAAGTAAACACCTGTGAGGTCATTTCTACTCTGTTGACCAATGATTTTTTTTGTTGAGTGTCCACAGCACTGGACTAAAAACATTGCTACCCTCATGTTTAGTCATTTGGGGATTTTGGGTATACCAGTTTCTATCTCATTGTGTTGCTGGGGTCCTCCTGTGGTTTTAAAACAATACAGCCACATATGGGATGACTAGTGTATATACTCGAGTATAAACCTAGTTTTTCAGCACTCAAATGTGTTGAAAAAAGTCACCCTTTGCATATATTCGAGTCGGGTGCCATTGGTCCCTCTAGACTAGCACCCTCTCTCCTTTGTGTGCAAATTAGGCCACCCACAACCAGACCCTCCAGTGCCCTGGCCTAGGCTCCCACTAGCAATACTTATTTCCCCTTACATCTCCTCTGGGACCGGGTCTGCTGCCAGTTTGCCAATGTGCAATGAGCGTGGGGTAGTACCCATATCAGTTCCTCTGCTCATTGTTCTACAGTTCTTGACATTGTTGCCTTTCTACCTCAAGCTCAACCTCTAGATTTAAAAGCTCCAATGAGATGTTTGTTTTCCTTGTTCTCAGACTCAGTTATCACATTCTGGTTTACAGTTTTGATAACCCCCAGAGGGTGGTAGTAATAATTATGAGTGGGCTTCCTGTATATAACGGTATTTACATTTTACTCCATTGTAGTGTAAGGACAGTTTATTTTCTTGCACATCTTCCTTTTTATTGCCCGCTGTTGCCCCCATGTGTTTTGACCCGGAGGGTCATCTTCATATCTGAACCAATGGCTATTTTCAACATGTCCAAGGCTCCCATATGCTCCATGCAGAGACTGCTTGACCAAGTGGTAACATTTTGAGAGACCAGGGTGTATCAGTGGGTTTCTAGTAGCTGGATGAATTAAACCCTTCATAGAGATAATACTTTGATTTGACAAGTAGCTGTTTAAGTTATAAAGGTTGTTACATGATATAAGTGAGTCTTGATTACAATCTACACCCATGTGTTTTATGCTGATCATTTTAATGACCAGAGTGGGATAATGCTATAATATCTGTGTCTGTATGGTCTACAAAACCACAGTCTGATATCTTAATTGTATCATTAACACATCATTGTATTACGTGATCAAAGAAAGCCTGTATTCTGCTGAGTGATCCAAATAAAGATATCTTCATTATTACTGCCCAAGTAACAAGCACATACGCATTACAATAGAACTAGAGTAAAGTGGCATAGCTAAAGTATCATACTGCACTCATTTCAAATGCGGATTTGCATTTCATCAGATGCCTTTTGTAATCACAGTGTCCTTTTTTCTCTATCTCAGACTCTGAACACTCAGTAATATTCTACTGGTATTGTTGAATTTTTCTACAGAACTTAATAAGACATTATACAAGCCATTAGTGGGAAGGGATGCAGCACTTTTGCAAAAGCACAGATCTGCTGACTGAATCCCGCGGCTGGTTAATGAGGCTGCATAAAATACTCACTTTTGCTTGGGCTTTCCTTGTGGCCAACTTACAAGTAAATAAAAAAAAAGACAAGGCCAAAACGACTTTGCTAACAAATGCTTATACAGAAAAACAAAACTAAACTAACTAAAACCGAAAACAATTATTTCCAGATACCACCATGTGGTCTCATAGGGGGGAATTCACAAAAAATGGTGATAGTGAGACAAAATAAAGTGGTGATAGATTTGTTGGATTTCTACCTTATTCACAAACCTCTATCTTTTCTTTCTTGAATTTGTCTTTTTAACAGAGTTTTCAGATTTTAGAATAGGAGAAAGTCCAATCGGCACTTTATCCAAACGTGAATCTTTAAGAACAATCTCTGCTGGGAAGCACAAAATCTGCTGGTGCAGAATTTCTTATATAATAACTCTTTCATTTCAGTGCAAGTGACCAAACGCCTTGTGTAAAACCAATAAGCGATATTGCAGTACAATACAATTACTCGGGGGAGATGTGGTCACTTGCACTGAAACGAAAGATTATTTTAGAAATTCTGCACCAGGAAAATGATTTTGAGCTTTCCCGCAGAGCTTGTTCTTAAAGTTTTCAGATTTGGTCTTTTAGATGACATTTGACCATCAAATTTTTATGAATTTGGCTTTAGCTCTTATTAAATCTGTCGGTGTGCCATCAAACCCAGCCCCACACCTACATGAGACTTGTAATAATGGTTTTGCCAACAGGATTTTGCATTTCATTTGCCATTTGTCATTTCCTGAAGGGAAATTTGAATTTGCCTAGGAAAACTATACATAATTTTTTTCAGGACAAGCTGGGCTTTGCATTTTGTATCTAAATTTATATGTAATTCCACTTCTGTTACAAGATTAAGGGGTCTAAATACCTACTTCATGGGAAGAAGTAAATCAACACCAACATACCCGATGAAAAGGGGCTCAACAAAACCAGGACCCACCAGATTTTCCCCAGTGCCCTGTTGGGCTAGTCCAACTTTGAATTCCCAGTACTCCAGTACTCTGCTATTATTCATTATTACTCATTATTATCCTTCTTAAAGCCTGGGACCCAAAACTGCACTCTACCCTCAAGCTGAGACCTTACAAGGGATTGCTAAAGAGTCAAAATTCTGTTTTCATCCCTCACTCTAATGCTTTTTTGTGCATAACACTTCTTGGAGTTGCACAATTTGTTATCCACAAAAATCCCTAGATCCTTCTCATTTATGAAGGTCCCCAACATTTATGGGCACATTTACTTATCCACAAACACTCCGACCATTCACTCGATCAGTCCAATCATATTTTCCGCGACTTTTTCGTACCTTGCGTGACTTTTTCGACACTTGCACGACTTTTTTGTATTTTTAGCGCGAAAAAATTGGATCGGTTTTGCTGCTGTTTACAATCGTTCGGTATCAAAATTTCGTGACTTTTGGATCGCCAATACGATATTATCGCATTTTCGTGATATTTGCGATCTTCAGAAATTTTCATTTCCAATCCGAATTTTTCCCATTCGGGATTCGAACTCGTGTTTTGATAAATCTGCCCCTTAGTGTATAACTACATTTATGTAATGTCTACCAAAGTGTGTAACTTTGCATTTATGAACATTGAACAGTAAATTTGCTTCCATTTAATATATTGCAGAGATTCTCTTATACTGACAATGTAGGCACGTCTAAAATTTAATTACTAATTACTCCCTTATATAGCTGTCTCTGCAACATAATCTCAAAGGAGACCATGTTATGATCACTGTTAAATTCTGTACTATTAGTTATTATAGAGCCAACAGAGCATGTCTCCGAGTAGGTTGCTGAACCACCTGAAATAAAAAGTTGCAAACTTGTTAGCTTTTCTTGACTTGGCCACCCCATTACTGCAGTTAATGTATGGATCAAAGTCACCCATAATAACAACCCGACCTTTATAAAATTAGCAGTGCTTTATTTGCCTCACTTATACTGGTCAGTTTGTAGCATGCACCAGTGATAATTTTCTTAGCAGCCTCAGGTCTGGCTAAAATGCAGTATAAAGAAAAAGTAATGATGGGAAAAACATATGTAGAAGTAAAAATTTGAAGACCGTAACAAAATGATTTACAACCCAGCTCCTGGTAGCTGCCGACACACTTTATCTAGGAGGTCTTTAATGAGGGAGTCTGAACTTTGCTCATTTATATTTTGCAGTGTAAGAACTTTGGTGCTCTTTCACAGTTTGGGGATCAGAAATGAGGTCATAAGGCTTGAATTTGATTTATTACTTTTCACCATATTGTTTAATTCTGTTTTCTTTCATTGACTTGTTAGTTTTCATGTTTAGCAGTCTCCACACTGTCTATATTTATGAAAGAACAGTTTAGAACAATTCCTTGATAATAAGGAGGCGTAATACCTCTTGGGTGACTTGTTATTAGCGCTTAAGAACGGCTTCATTGTACTTTGTATGTATATTTCAAAATGTTTTGTTTATTTTAAATTAAATGTAGTTAGCACTACTTTCTGGAATAATAGGGAGAATGTGCAATGACTTTGTAGACTAAAAAAAGGTCAAATCTCAGGACGTGTGGCACATACACAATGTGCAGAAAAAGAGCCCCTCAATTATTCAGCATAATGCTCAGCATCCTTCTCAGGCTGCCATAGCTCTTCTTTGTGTTCAACAGGAATAATCCTACAACATATTTAGTCTCTTCATATTCTTAGTCCAGGTTGGGGGAGTCAGATCACCATCACCTCTCTTGGTGCACTTAACTTGTATCTTAAACTAAGGTGTAAGTTGATCTATACTTCTCTTAGTAAAGGGAAGTATAGAATGAACTAAAACTCCAGGATATGTTTAAGTTTTATTTTCTACATTTTCTTGGGGTTAAGCTTGAAAGGTTTGGGAAACTGCTAAAAATTCACGAAAATGGTGAAACTGCAGCGTTTCTGACATGACCCCCACTTTTTGCACCCGCGCAAGTTTTTTCTCATTCCATATGCATGCAAGTCAATGGCCATTTTTTCTTGGCAAATCTTTTGTTGCAGCAAATTTTTCCTGTAGTTTTGTGAAAAAATTTGCCAATGCCGAAATGCGGAATTTCGCAGCAAATCCATGCCTGACAAAAAAATTTACTCATCACTAGTAGGGTGGCTTTTTAGCAAGTGAGGAAATACAAGGTTATGGGTGATAGCTCATAGCACAATTTGATTTAGGTCCAATTGCGATCTTGGAGTCAGGAAGGACATTTTTCCCCTCTGTGCCGAACTGGAGAGGCTTCAGAAGGGTTTTCTGCCTTCCTCTCGATGAACTAGAAGTTTAGTAGGTTTCATAGACGTTTGAACTCAATGGACGTGTGTCTTTTTTTAACCTAACGTACTTACTATGTAATACATTTGCAATGGCCCCGATATCTATCTATCTATCATCTATACACACACACATAATGTTCATGTATATATGTTTGTTAAATACATAAATACATTTAATTTGTATGGAATTCATTTTCATCTCTAACTAAAGCCGTAGGTGATATACAATTCTAATGCCTGTGCCTGTCCAGCTATCTGTCAAAGCTCTAATTATGACAAGAAACTCTGCACAATAATAAGTAAGTCATATCTGTCATGTTATTAGCCTCACTGATGGTCCATCTCTTGACAGTTGTTCATGTCGGGTGTCTTCTGCAAAAATTAAACATTCCAAATAACCTTTTGCATCATGTCAAAAAGTAGAGAACAGTGAGAGCTACATCTCTAGGGATTTTGAGTTTCTAAAAAAAAATGTATGAAACCCAACCCAGTCCTACAAAACTGCAGAAATCATTCACAAAGTGGCAAACACCATATCAAGCTTTTTGTACAGGGTGGATGCACCATGATGAACGTATGTATATTATACAGGATGTTATATATATTTTATAGCTTGTAACAAGATTCATTTTTGATTTCAAATACATTTTCTGTCCTGTCAAATAACCACATAATCACTATGGAAACTGTTCAGTTTTAATCAGTGTACTCAGTCTGCCTGTGAACTTCTGAATATTCAAAATATTACAACATTTGATTACTTTACATATTACTATTTCAAATTATTTCCTCTCCTACGGAAAGCATGGAAATGAAATTGAAAAAATAAAAAGCATATGCGCTAGGGTTCTTTGTATGGAGAAGGTATAAGGGGTTATTTACTGAGACACTGGATAGAAGTTTAAGGGCCCTATGGGACATAAATGCATGACCCTTCTTGCTCATTTATAGATCACTTGAATGCAGGTCCTTTCTGTAGTATCTGAGCTCCAAGCTGCCCCAACCACTTGTCATCTTGTTTTATTATTTGATAAGGTGCCTGGTGCGTTGCCCCAGTGGGGTATATTTTATATGGGTAACACAGGTACTGCACCTATGTTTATGTAGCTGAGCCCTAAGGGTGAGCCAGGTTCTATATCCTATAGCAGTGATCCCCAAACAGTGGCTCGGGGGCAACATGTTGCTCCCCAACCCCTTGGATGTTGCTCTCAGTGCCCCCAAACCAGGTAGTTATTTTTGAATTCCTGACTTGGGGGCAAGTTTTGGTTGAATAAAAACAAGATTTCCTACCAAATAAAGCCCCTGTAAGCTGATAGTGTGCATAGAGGCCCCTAATAGCCAATCTTAGCCCTTATTTGGCAACTCCATGAACTTTTATGGTGCTTGTGTTGCTCCCCAAGTCTTTTTACATTTGACTGTGGCTCACGAGTAAGAAAGGTTGGGGACCCCTGACCTATAGAAACAGCAAGGGAAGATGGAATCACTTTTGTTACATTTGCTTAATCATGCTTAGTGACTTACTGTATATGTGTATGGCAGTGCACTGTCCCTTATCTAAGGTTGCATCAGTGCAGTAGCCCATAGAAACTGATCACACACCAACTCACCAGAACAATTAATTGGTTGCTAAAATGTACTGCTATTTTAGGCCACAGGCAGAGAGTATTGCTAATTATTTTCCTTTAGGGATAAACTTATCCAGTTTAAATGGGTTCTACCTTACACCCATACAAATAAGGTCTATGGGGTGTAATCAATGGGCAACATGCCATAGACGTGGGACAGAAGGGGCAGACTTTCTGAACATGACCGTGCCCACTGGTGGATCCGTTGTAGTCAGTGGTCATGACTCTCCTAGCAGACACATTTCCTAAATGCTGGGGGCTCTAGTTAAACTGATATCCTCAAACCATGCAAGAGAACATAGAACATAGTTGTATCATGGTAATAAAATGTTTGCATTGATGTAGATGGGACCCAAGCACCGCATAATACAAACTGGGTAACATTGGTAATTCATACTCTGATTATGCTGTCCCTACAAGATACATGTTTCCTCTGATAAAATGTGAAGCGCATGGTGAAAACAGGACTGGGAGGTCAAGGGTTCTTCATACAACCTTCATATATAAGGCTGAATATCGCCTCTCGTTAAGACTTATTGGTCTTGCTTTAACAGCTCCCAGAAATTTGCTTACCGCCACCTCAAATTTGTATTAGGAGTTGAAATTCATATTAACTTTTTCTTTATATGGCCATGGTACCCTCTTTCTAATCTATATTTAACAACAGGGGTACATTGGGTTTTTTTTTCGATGCGCAAGTTTCGGTGAGTCATGTGACACAAAATACATCACTGAGCACCAATTATAGTGGATGACATCACTTACAGGGTATTCATGGCTAAAAATTATGTATTACAGGTATCGGACCCCTTATCCAGAAACCCATTATCCAGAAAGTTCCGAATTACGGAAAGGCCATCTCCCATAGACTCCATTTTAATCAAAGAATTCACATTTTTGAAAATGATTCCCTTTTTCTGTGTAATAATAAAACAGTACCTGTATTTGATCCCAACTAAGATACAATTTATCCTTATTGGAGCCAAAACAATCCTATTGGGTTTATTTAATATTTAAATTATTTTTTTAATAGACTTAAGGTAGGAGATTCGAATTACTGAAAGACCCCTTATCCAGAAAACCCCAGGTCCTGAACATTCTGGATAATAGGTCCCATACCTGTATAACTGGATATACTACACTTTAAGCTGTAAGCACAGGTGGTCTTCAAATATACATTCTGTGAAGGTCTGAAGGTTTCAATTGAATATTTTTCAGTTAATTGCTTGATTTATTTATTTTTTTATATGATATTTTAATATTGAAAAGTTTTTTTTCACATGGGCAAGTACTTGAGTCTCATACATGGGAAAATATACTGTATATTATTTACTTTGTTTATCTTACAAGGGACATGATTTATTTATACCTTCAATAACATAATAGTATCATGTAACACTTCAAATAAAAATACAGAATCAACCAAAATGAATTCTACATTGTTAATATAACTTAAATAAGGATTACACAAGTACCCATACCCCAGTGAGGTCTATTATGATGTAGTTAACATGGCGGATTAGTCTCTGATGTACTTTAGGACCATCACACAGGGAAAGAGCTATGTACCGTTGTCATCATGTTCAGTGAAGTAACCTGTTATCTGCGCCCTGAGATGCTGTAAAAAGGATCACTGGCACAGCAACCAGGAGAAATGCAATCAAAGAAACCATTATAGTTTCTTAACGTGAAGCTTTTATAGTCTTAAAGTACAGTAGGGGATCCATTTAGAAGTGGGTATGAAGTTTCAGACAGAAATTGCTCCAACTCCTGCTAACTTGCTAACTAGGCCGGATTCAGTCAAACCTACAGACAATCTGGAAGAAGCTAAGAGGTGCCTGTGGTTTTAGTCTGAAATATCAAATATATTCTTCTCCAAGGGAAATGGGTTAAAATAAAAGTCAGATTGACATATTATCTTCTACCTGGGGTTTTTGTCTCAATTGGAAGCTTTTGACCTGACTTTCCAAAAACAAAAAAATAAGGTAACATAAAAGCTTTCATCGGAGTCATAAGAGACTATTTCTTACATGTCTTGTTATGTAAAGCCCAAAAGTCCAAATAAATAAGCTGAATATAATGCATTTTTACTAACATTACAGAGGAAAAAATAAATATACAAACAGGCAGAGTATTTACACATTATTCAAGTAACTATAGATGAGAAAAAATGTCATAGCATAAAACTTATCTCATAATAGAGAGAGAATATATTGCATTAAGTCATAAAGATTTACTCTATGGGCAGGCACTTGGGCTCCATTGGACTCCAGTTTAACAAAATAATTGAGATTTTTTAAATATGTTTCCTTTTTCTCTGTAATAATAAAACAGTACCTTGTACATGATCCCAACTAAGATATAATTACCCCTTATTGGGGGCAGAACAGCCCTATTGGGTTTATTTAATGGTTAAATTATTCCCTTTTCTCTGTAATAATAAAACTGTACCTGTACTTGATCCCAACTAAGATATAATTACCCCTTATTGGGGGCAGAACAGCCCTATTGGGTTTATTTAATGGTTAAAGTATTCCCTTTTCTCTGTAATAATAAAACAGTACCTGTACTTGATCCCAACTAAGATATAATTACCCCTTATTGGGGGCAGAACAGCCCTATTGGGTTTATTTAATGGTTAAAGTATTCCCTTTTCTCTGTAATAATAAAACAGTACCTGTACTTGATCCCAACTAAGATATAATTACCCCTTATTGGGGGCAGAACAGCCCTATTGGGTTTATTTCATGGTTAAATGATTCCCTTTTCTCTGTAATAATAAAACAGTACCTGTACTTGATCCCAACTAAGATATAATTACCCCTTATTGGGGGCAGAACAGCCCTATTGGGTTTATTTCATGGTTAAATGATTCCCTTTTTCTCTGTAATAATAAAACAGTACCTTGTACTTGATACCAACTAAGATAATAATTAAGGATTAATAATAATTAATCCTTATTGGACAATCCTGTTGAGTTTATTAAATATTTATATGATTTTTGTAGTAGACTTAAGGTATGGAGATCCAAATTATGGAAAGATCCCTTATATGAAAACCCCCAGATTCTGAGCATTTGGATGACAGGTTGCATACCTGTATATGTACTGCACATTCTTATTTCATATTTATTAGTTCTTGAATAATGGAGAACTAATACTTTTTATTCTTGGTGTATATGGTCCCATGCCTATTTGCATGTTTATTATTTCAGTTTGTTTGTGAGATTGACACCAAGGCAGTATGGGACGGTTTTTACTTTGCATTGGCTTTACCATTAGAGATAATCTTAGAATCTGAGAGAGGCAAAAAAAACTATAATTTGTGTGATGGCTTTGTTAAGTTCCAGAGTTTGCATTGTTTCCATTTGTGTTTCTTGCCCTTGAGTATTTCTGTTTTTTTTAATTCTTTATACTTTTTAAAAATTCTTTATTCCATGATGAGTATTTAATCTTGCCACTTTTTACATATTTTTAGAAGCAAGGAGATCTAGCTGTAGTGGAGATGAGAGTGATCCTAATTCTACACTATGATAAATGTCAGTTGAATTTAGGGATGAAGATAGTGGCCTAGCAGTCCCTTGCACTGATAAAAATCTAGCCTGGAAATGTGGAACAGGAATACATAACAGTGGAAAGAGTCTAGCAGAAGCACAGTGTAAGGCAGTGATCCCCAACCAGTGGCTCAGGAGCAACATATTACTCACCAACCCCTTGGATGTTGCTTCCAGTGGGCTCAAAGCAGGTGCTTAGTTTTGATTTCCTGGTTTTTGGGCCAGTTTTGGTTGCATAAAAACCAGGTGTACTGACAAACAGCCTCCTGTAGGCTGCCAGCCCACATAGAGTCTAACAATAGCCAATCATAGCTCTTATTTGGCATCTCTGGAACTTTTTTTCATGCTTGTGTTGCTCACCAACACTTTTTTCACTTGAATGTTGCTCACAGGTATACCTTTGGCGTAAGGAGTTCAGATAGGAGAGAGGACTGATAGATCCAGGTGGAGACAGGCAGCAAGGGGACCTCTGGTGTAAGGGGTTCAGATTGGAAAGAGGACTGATAGATCCAGGTGGAGACAGGCAGCAAGGGGACCTCTGGTGTAAGGGGTTCAGATTGGAGAGAGGACTGATAGATCCAGGTGGAGACAGGCAGCAAGGGGACCTCTGGTGTAAGGGGTTCAGATAGGAAAGAGGACTGATAGATCCAGGTGGAGACAGGCAGCAAGGAGCCCTCTGGTGTAAGGGGTTCAGATAGGAAAGAGGACTGATAGATCCAGGTGGAGACAGACAGCAAGGAGCCCTCTGGTGTAAGGGGTTCAGATTGGAGAGAGGACTGATAGATCCAGGTGGAGACAGGCAGCAAGGAGCCCTCTGGTGTAAGGGGTTCAGATAGGAGAGAGGACTGATAGATCCAGGTGGAGACAGGCAGCAAGAGGACCTCTGGTGTAAGGGGTTCAGATAGGAAAGAGGACTGATAGATCCAGGTGGAGACAGGCAGCAAGGGGACCTCTGGTGTAAGGGGTTCAGATAGGAAAGAGGACTGATAGATCCAGGTGGAGACAGACAGCAAGGGGACCTCTGGTGTAAGGGGTTCAGATAGGAAAGAGGACTGATAGATCCAGATGGAGACAGGCAGCAAGGGGACCTTTGGTGTAAGGGGTTCAGATAGGAAAGAGGACTGATAGATCCAGGTGGAGACAGGCAGCAAGGGGACCTCTGGTGTAAGGGGTTCAGATAGGAAAGAGGACTGATAGATCCAGGTGGAGACAGGCAGCAAGGGGACCTCTGGTGTAAGGGGTTCAGATAGGAAAGAGGACTGATAGATCCAGGTGGAGACAGGCAGCAAGGAGCCCTCTGGTGTAAGGGGTTCAGATAGGAAAGAGGACTGATAGATCCAGGTGGAGACAGGCAGCAAGGAGCCCTCTGGTGTAAGGGGTTCAGATAGGAAAGAGGACTGATAGATCCAGGTGGAGACAGGCAGCAAGGGGACCTCTGGTGTAAGGGGTTCAGATAGGAAAGAGGACTGATAGATCCAGGTGGAGACAGGCAGCAAGGGGACCTCTGGTGTAAGGGGTTCAGATAGGAAAGAGGACTGATAGATCCAGGTGGAGACAGGCAGCAAGGGGACCACTGGTGTAAGGGGTTCAGATAGGAAAGAGGACTGATAGATCCAGGTGGAGACAGGCAGCAAGGAGCCCTCTGGTGTAAGGGGTTCAGATAGGAAAGAGGACTGATAGATCCAGGTGGAGACAGGCAGCAAGGGGACCACTGGTGTAAGGGGTTCAGATAGGAAAGAGGACTGATAGATCCAGGTGGAGACAGGCAGCAAGGGGACCTTTGGTGTAAGGGGTTCAGATAGGAAAGAGGACTGATAGATCCAGGTGGAGACAGGCAGCAAGGGGACCACTGGTGTAAGGGGTTCAGATAGGAAAGAGGACTGATAGATCCAGGTGGAGACAGGCAGCAAGGAGCCCTCTGGTGTAAGGGGTTCAGATAGGAAAGAGGACTGATAGATCCAGGTGGAGACAGGCAGCAAGGGGACCTCTGGTGTAAGGGGTTCAGATAGGAAAGAGGACTGATAGATCCAGGTGGAGACAGGCAGCAAGGAGCCCTCTGGTGTAAGGGGTTCAGATAGGAAAGAGGACTGATAGATCCAGGTGGAGACAGGCAGCAAGGAGCCCTCTGGTGTAAGGGGTTCAGATAGGAGAGAGGACTGATAGATCCAGGTGGAGACAGGCAGCAAGGGGACCTCTGGTGTAAGGGGTTCAGATAGGAGAGAGGACTGATAGATCCAGGTGGAGACAGGCAGCAAGGGGCCCTCTGGTGTAAGGGGTTCAGATAGGAGAGAGGACTGATAGATCCAGGTGGAGACAGGCAGCAAGGGGACCACTGGTGTAAGGGGTTCAGATAGGAAAGAGGACTGATAGATCCAGGTGGAGACAGGCAGCAAGGAGCCCTCTGGTGTAAGGGGTTCAGATAGGAGAGAGGACTGATAGATCCAGGTGGAGACAGGCAGCAAGGGGACCTCTGGTGTAAGGGGTTCAGATAGGAGAGAGGACTGATAGATCCAAGTGGAGGCAGGCAGCAAGGTTTACAGGTAAATAAGCAGGCAAAGGTTTAGGCAGGCAGCATTCAGCAAAGTCAGTAGGCCAGGTCACAACAGGAGGTGTCAGGATTTTTTTTTAATCAATAATTTAATTAATGTGACCATCAAATGTTACATAATTAAATAGTTCTTGTCCTTTAAATTCACCATTTTAATGTACCCTATGGCACCTATGCCCCCTCAAAAAAGCAAAGCAGCCGCCATAGCTGTGACCATGCTAGCAGTATGGCAAACATCACGCTGTAAAAAAAAACAGTTTAAACATATTTGTCAGGAAGTATGGTTTATTTATTACAAAATGCTAGGATCCTGGTGGAAAATAAGTGTATCATTATTCAAGAGCTTTATTGATTGCTGGACATACACCAGCGAGGGAGAACACACCATCAAACAAAAACACTTTCCACCAGAGACGCAGCTCTTCAATGTTTTCCAAAGTATAAAGCCTCAAACAGTCGCTATCGGTACGACATAAATAAAATATTCCTCAACTGGGAAATGGGATGTATGCAAACATCAAACGATGTCTCTTTAGCGAGAAAGCCAAGCTTGTTTTATTTCAGCTGTCCTTTTAAAGTTCCAGCTTCAAAATAAATGGCAGAAAGGGCTCTAAAAGTACAGATCTGATGTACTACGATGGCGCTCATTTGCTTTACGGAAACCAGCGGCATGTCAGGCGTGCTTGTTCCATAACGAATAACAACTGGGCATAATGTGAAGATTCAACTGACTTTCTGGTGCAGAGTTATACCTTATGGTGAAGTTTATTCTTCCCTTTCAGTTCAAAATGTCTGAACTGTCCTTTTCTTTTGTCATCATCACAGGAACAGAATGGTGAAACCTATAATAAGTTTAAAAGTATAAAAATCCAGAAAGTTCCAAATTACGGAAAGGCCATCTCCCATAGAGCCCATTATAAGCAAATAATTCTAATTTTTTAAAATAATTTCCTTTTTCTCTTGGGTTTCTATTGGGTTTATTTCATGTTTAAATATCCCCTCTTTCTCTGTAATAATAAAACAGTACCTGTACTTGATCCCAACGAAGATATAATTACCCCTTATTGGGGGCAGAACAGCCCTATTGGGTTTATTTAATGGTTAAATGATTCCCTTTTCTCTGTAATAATAAAACAGTACCTGTACTTGATCCCAACTAAGATATAATTACCCCTTATTGGGGGCAGAACAGCCCTATTGGGTTTATTTAATGGTTAAATGATTCCCTTTCTCTGTAATAATAAAACAGTACCTGTACTTGATCCCAACTAAGATATAATTACCCCTTATTGGGGGCAGAACAGCCCTATTGGGTTTATTTAATGGTTAAATGATTCCCTTTTCTCTGTAATAATAAAACAGTACCTGTACTTGATCCCAACTAAGATATAATTAATCCTTATTGGGGGCAGAACAGCCCTATTGGGTTTATTTAATGGTTAAATGATTCCCTTTTCTCTGTAATAATAAAACAGTACAGTTTATCTGTAATAATAAAACAGTACTTAAGGTATGGTGATCCAAATTATGGAAAGACCCCTTATGCGGAATACACTTGGTCCCGAGCATTCTGGATAACAGGTCCTATACCTGTAATAATAAAACAGTACCTTGTACAAACTTTTTTCAGTTCAATCCCTGCTTGAATGTCCAGCCTTCATCCAAAGCCCCTTTGAAGGTCCAGCCATTGGACAGCACCCTCTTTTGAAGCTCCAGCCTTTTGTCAAGAACCCCATGAATTTCATTTAAAATTAAATCAGTCATTTAGTAGTTAGTTTGAAGAATAGCTAAGACAGAAAATATTTAATCATCCCTAATTTCATCCTAACTGAACTTTAACCTGGACTTTTAGATGTATATAGGAGAGGAAATGGCTTTACTTCCCAAATCTCATCTGCTCTGAGACCCAGAGTTTGGGAATTACTGCTCTAGCAGGTTACCTGTACTATAGTAATTCCTCTTAATATAAACACCAATGCTTCTGTCTATAGTGTGTGGGCATGTGGGTAAACTTCTAATATGTACTCTAACCTATAGATCAGTGGTCCCCAACCAGTGGCTCGTGAGCAACATGTTGCTCTCCAACCCTTTGGATGTTGCTCCCAGTGGCCTCAAAGCAAGTGCTTATTTTTGAATTCTTGGCTTGGGGGCAAGTTTTGGAGGCATAAAACCAGGTGTACTGCCAAACAGAGTCTCCTTTAGGCTGGCAGTCCACATAGGGGCTGCCAAATAGCCAATAACAGTTCTTATTTGGCACCCCCAGGTACATGTTTCATGCTCGTGTTGCTCCCCAAATGTTTTTACACCTAAATGTGGCTCACAGGTAAAAAAGGTTGGGGATCCCGGCTATAGATAAATGAACCAATTCAACTTGATTCAAATATGGCTTCATCAGACTCGTTGTGGGGTTTCATATATTTTTGAATAATGTGGAGTTGGAAATAGTCTTCTGCCTGAAGGTTTGCTCATTGAGTGCCTGCTCTTCAAAAAACGGTGATATCCGCTCCCCTAGCTGAAGGCTCAGGTCGGGCCCCTGAGACACTGCTTCTCTGTGGCATTGACATTTTATCAAGCTGAATGAGAAATCATTCTAGGGGGGCATTTATCAACATTATGATTTTCATGGTTTTTAAGTTTTTTGAAACAACTCATTTCCACAAAGCCCACAAATGTCTAGTCGTTTATTAAAAGGTCTGAATTGATAAAGCACTAATGAAAAAAGACATGGGAGAAAACAAGAAAAACACAACTTGAAAAAAACCTGAAAACCTCTAAAATCACGAAGCAAAGAAAGATCTTCATGATAATGAGAATTATCAATGAGTGAATTTTTTTGCCAGACATGGATTCGTGGTAAATTTCCACGTTTCGCCACTGGCTGATTTATTCGCAAAACGCCCAAAAAATGTTGCCATGTGTCGCGCCAGGTCACAAAATAAAGTCTTGCACGTCAAAAAAAATAGTTGCACGTGTCAAAAAATTTGCATGATAGCCGCGGTTTATGAATTTTTTCACAGTTTTGCACATTTTTCGTCGAAACGAGACAGATTCGCTCATCATTAATGAGAATAACCTGGTTACTTAATAGTATTTTGTACCACAAAGTGTCTACACAAAAGGCTTAAGAGACAACAAGGCATTTTAGGGCTTGATAACAATTATAAATGTCTGTTCTACTCAATAAAAGGGTAAAACTTTGTTTATTTCAATCCATTCGAAACATTAACAGCCCCATGCGGATAGCCTCATTTAGCACTTGAGCCCTAATGACCATGAAGATATAAATACTCTAACATTTCATGCTGATTTTGCCTTCAGTAATTCTCACATTTATTAAGAACCTCAGCACTGACTGCAGTGAAAATATCAAGTTTATTTGCTGACTCAGACATAGAGATGTAGCGAACTGTTCGCCGGCGAACAAATTTGCGCGAACATCGGGTGTTCGCGAACGTGTATGTTCGCGAACTTTCAGCGTATGTTCGCAGTTTGGGTTCGCGCCGCGATTTCCGCCGCGTTTTTTTTCGTCACAAAAGTATTGTACAATACGCCGCACAAGTCACACATGGCGTTTTTCCGCAAATCCCGTTTTCATGGTGTTTAGCACGACATAGCAAAAAAGCCGCGTATTTTCGCTAGAATAGCTTGCGTTTTTTGCGCAACTCTGTGCCAACAAAGTATTTTTCAGAGAAGTTTTTGCCCTTGATCCCCCTCCTGCATGCCCCTGTCCAGGTCGTGGCACCCTTTAAACAACTTTAAAATCAGTTTTCTGGCCAGAAATGGCTTTTCTAGTTTTTAAAGTTCGCTTTCCCATTGAAGTCTAAGGGGTTCGCAAAGTTCGCGAATATTCGCGGGTTTTGGCGTAAGTTCGCGAACATGTTCGCAAACTTTTTTTTTAGGTTCGCTACATCCCTACTCAGACATGGCAAAATCCCATGGTTTCCTTTGGTGGGATGTCAAATTTCTTTTGAGCAAAATAAGATACATTATTAGGAACGGGGAAACTTTTTCACCTGGTTCAGATTTGTTTTGCCAGATTTTTGGTCAAATCAGTTCTAGAATTTTACTATGTGCTCTGTTTCACCAAATACATAATTGAATAAATAAAATGTCTGCACCAATATCAACTCACCAATCACTTCCCAGCACCACAGTTGACTGCAATTTCCTGGCATTAGAACTGACTGTTTCAAGATCAGCACAGTCAGCATCTGAGTTTTGTTACCGTTTACCAGTTGGAGGAGCAGGAAGACTGTGCTAAACCCCGTAACAAAACACCTTGACCAAAATGTAATTTCACATTCCCATTCACTCAAAAGCATTTTCACATTTTTTCTGCAGTTTTGTGAAATTTGCAACGAAACAAAGTCTTTGAAATACAGGCATGGGATCCCTTATCCGGAAACCCATTATCCAGAAAGCTCCGAATTACGGAAAGGCCATCTCCCATAGACTCCATTTTAATCAAATAATTCAGATTTTTAAATCTGATTTCCTTTTTCTCTGTAATAATAAAACAGTACCTTGTAATTGATCCCAACTACGGTATGGAGATCCAAATTACGGAAAGACCCCTTATCTGGAACACCTTTGGTCCTGAGCATTCTGGATAAAGGGTCCTATACCTGTACTATTGAAATAATGACATTGAATTGAATGGCATATAACTACATTTCCATTATTTCTCTTGACTTATTATGAAGGATATTTCCAACACTGACAGAAGCCAGCAAAGTGCGCCAAAGGATAAAACACTAGTCATTTGACTCCCTAAGGCTAATGTAGCACAAATTAGATGACATTCCATCTAAATTAACACCAGAGGGGAGACAACCAAGCGTGACCTTCTTCTAATGAAGGTTTGGTGTAATGGCTTGGCTGCAGATTGTTCTGCCATACACTCTTGTTCATCTCTGGATGTCTCTTTGTCCCATTTTGGCTTATTAAATGATTACATGAGAAAAAAGACAAGTTGACATGCACCCAACCTTACCCAAGGGCAGATTTATCAGTGATTGAGATTTCTCTTTTGTTTGATCTTGTCTAGAAGCACTTCTCCCACAGATTAAGATTTTTTTCTATATTTATAAACAGTAGGAATTTTGGGAACTAATTTCAAAGAGCTCCAAGAAAATCCCATCATGGGTTTCATGGGTTTATCCTATAGGCTAAAGCTCACCCATTGGGTTTTAAAGCAAAAGCCAAGATAACAGCTGATCAGATTCCCAACCACAGACAGGTTTCACCTTTCTTGAGGCTCATCAGTGTAGTGCAGGGCTTTCTGATCAGCTTTTTCTATATCTATGAAATGTTCTCCTCAAACTCAGAGATTTCAAGAACCTATGAGCAGATCCGCATTTGAAATGCCATATTTCTTTCATTGCATTTACTTCTGAATGGCATTACCATAGACATGTATGGGAACCATGAACAACTGGAGAAAATTAGAGAGTTGCAAAGAAAAACTAAAAAAAAAAATAATGCAAACAATAAAAGTGTGACTATTATCAAATGGTCTCACAATGTAGATAACTACAGAGTACAAAAACCCCCTCATTGGTGGTTCAGTCATGAAATCAGAAGAGTGCAATTTTATTATGGTAGTCTTGCAAAGTGCATTTTATTGAATGGTCAATTTGCCATGCAGTACTGTATATGGGTTTAATATTCTGCATTTATTAAAAATAAAAAAACAAAACAAAACTATGGTAGCTCTGCTGCCCAAATGCATGTAGGGAATAGCTAACTTGCCATGCATTGTGTGGATTTACTATTACTATGTATGCAGTTTTTCAAGGGTATTGAGGGTATCAAATCCTCAATATCACAGCTGCAAAATGGGGGGGAAACCCTTTATAGATGATCCCTTCCTCTGTGAGACTATGGAACACATCTTGGAGATCATTTATTAATGATGTTACTGTGACCAGAACATTGATAAACGACTTTCTTTATTTTTTTCATCTGGAGTTCATTATAACCTTCACCCCTGAGAACACTTGACCTAGTATTTCTTTTTTATTTGATGTAACATACTAAGATATACATTTTTTTAAATCAGTACACTTATGAAAAATGTAACATGCACTCTCTCCAGATATCTTCCAGCAGCTTACCAACCCAACCATCTGGCACAGCTGGAAGTAACAGAAGGCATAGGGAAGCCAAGATTCCTTGCATTAGCCACAGCACTGCCAAGCACCGCCTTACCCTTCACTACAATAATCCCATAAGACTCTTTTCTAAAGAAAACGTAAGCCCTTGAAACAAATCCATGTAAAACTGCTCTTCTTATTTATTTTTTTTCTAGTTCTTAAGATGTTTCCAATTTTTTCACTGCTAATGTAGTATAATGGAATTGAAACAACAGCACCACCTGCTGGTCAGTCCTTCCGACCTGCCCATCAGTCGGGAGAAAATGTTATTAGAAAAAGAGCATAGTCTTCTGATGTTGCTCTGCTTAGAAAAGAGTAAGAAACCATCAGATGACTCTTTTCTACTCTTTTTCTTTGTGCTCTGGGCCAATAAATATTTGTCAGGTTGATATTATTCAGGGTGAAGCAAATCTTACCCTTTGTGTGCTAGTTTACAATGAATTAAAAACATTTAAGTAAATTTAAATGTAAAAGTCTGATGGCTGCTTACACAAAGCAATGTGCACTAGTGATGAGATAATCTTTTTTGCTTTCAAAAGATTTGAGAAACAGTGGAAAATTCGCGAAACGGGGAAAATGTGGCGCGACCAAAAAATTCTTGCACGCGACAATTCTTTTGATGAGAGACAATTCTTTTTGACTTGAGAGAGACAATTCTTTTGACGTGTGACAATACGTTCGGTGAGCGACAATTCTTTTGATGCCAGACAATTCTTTTTGACGCAAGACAATTCTTTTTGACCCCAGACAATTCTTTTTGACGCCAGACAATTCTTTTGACACAAGACAATTCTTTTTGATGCCAGACAATTCTTTTGCCGCAAGTCAATTCTTTTGACGCGAAACAATTCTTTTTGACGCAAGACAATTCTTTCACTGCCACAAAATTCTTTCACCGTGAGACAATTCTTTTGACGCCAGACAATTCTTTTTGACGCAAGACAATTCTTTTTGGCGCCAGACAATTCTTTTGCCGCAAGAAAATTCTTTTGACTTGAGACAATTCTTTTTGACGCCAGACAATTCTTTTTGACCCCAGACAATTCTTTTACCGCAAGAAAATTCTTTTGACGTGAGACAATTCTTTTGACAAGTGAGACAATTTTTTTGATGCCGCAACAATTCTTTTGGCGTGGGTGACATTTTTTGGACGCGTGGCATTTTTTTCCGCTGTGAATTTTGTCACCCGTTTTGCGCAAAAAATTCCGCCAATGGCGAAATGCTGAAATGTGCAGCGAATCCATGCCTGGTGAATGTTTTCCCCCATCACTTATGTTCACTAGTAAATGATACAGACTGATGCTTCCTTTTCTTTATATAAAGCTTTGCCCCATGGTTGGCTCTATATCATGACCTATGTCATTTACAAGCTCACATTAAACATTTATAGATATGCTTCAGGGGTCCTCCGTATACCTTTAAAACTAAGACATTTTGGTTGTATCTTTCATGGAATTATAATTGCAGAGAAAACGACAAATGTTCTAAAGCAGCTCTGTTCAGATCAATGGCTTTCCAGGAAGAAACATCAGTGGTGACAAGCTGTTTCATCGACAGATTGCTGTTAGTAAAATCAAAAAGAGGGATACGTTACAACTATGACCTTGGATCTCATCCATGTTTCCTGGTCTTTTTGTTAAGTAACATACCAATCTCTAAACTTTAACTTCTACTGATAAGGTATAGGAATAAAATTACTCAATGCTTACTAACTAGTCTGGCTAGTTACCAGTATATTGACCAGGGCTTGGGAGAGGAACCTCAGAAACACGAAGAACTTCATTTACTGATAAAGGAACAAATAAACAATCATGTGATATTGAGTATGATTATTTAACATACACCGCAGCTCAGGGCCAACCCCTTTGCCTTTAGTAAAACCAGCCAATGTATACCATGTTGTCAGAGATGGATATAGATTCTATGGATTCTATAAATAATTTATGGAATTTGAATAGGTGCACTCATTTTTCCATTTAGCCTTTTGCACATTGCCATTGCCAATGAGCCCAAAGTGTTTTAGCCATATACAGTGGAGGAAATAATTATTTGACCCCTCACTGATTTTGTAAGTTTGTCCAATGACAAAGAAATGAAAAGTTTCAGAACAGTATCATTTCAATGGTAGGTTTATTTTAACAGTGGCAGATAGCACATCAAAAGGAAAATCGAAAAAATAACTTTAAATAAAAGATAGCAACTGATTTGCATTTCATTGAGTGAAATAAGTTTTTGAACCCTCTAACAAAAAAAGACTTAATACTTAATGGAAAAACCCTTGTTTGCAAGCACAGAGGTCAAACGTTTCTTGTAATTGATGACCAAGTTTGCGCACATTTTAGGAGGAATGTTGGTCCCACTCCTCTTTGCAGATCATCTCTAAATCCCTAAGGTTTCGAGGCTGTCTCTGTGCAACTCTGAGCTTGAGCTCCCTCCATAGGTTTTCTATTGGATTAAGGTCCGGAGACTGACTAGGCCACTCCATGACCTTAATGTGCTTCTTCTTGAGCCACTCCTTTGTTGCCTTTGCTGTATGTTTTGGGTCATTGTCGTGCTGGAACACCCATCCACGACCCATTTTCAGTTTCCTGGCAGAGGGAAGAAGGTTGTCGTTCAGGATTTCACGATACATGGCTCCGTCCATTTTCCCGTTAATGCGAATAAGTTGTCCTGTGCCCTTAGCAGAAAAACACCCCCAAAGCAAAATGTTTCCACCCCCATGCTTGACGGTGGGGACGGTGTTTTGGGCGTCATAGGCAGCATTTTTCTTCCTCCAAACACAGCGAGTTGAGTTAATGCCAAAGAGCTCTATTTTGGTCTCATCAGACCACAGCACCTTCTCCCAGTCACTCACAGAATCATTCAGGTGTTCATTGGCAAACTTCAGACGGGCCTGCACATGTGCCTTCTTGAGCAGGGGGACCTTGCGAGCCCTGCAGGATTTTAATCCATTGCGGTGTAATGTGTTTCCAATGGTTTTCTTGGTGACTGTGGTCCCTGCTAATTTGAGGTCATAAACTAACTCCTCCCGTGTAGTTCTAGGATGCTTTTTCACCTTTCTCAGAATCATTGACACCCCACGAGGTGAGATCTTGCGTGGAGCCCCAGAGCGAGGTCGATTGATGGTCATTTTGTGCTCCTTCCATTTTCGAACAATCGCACCAACAGTTGTCACCTTCTCTCCCAGCTTCTTGCTAATGGTTTTGTAGCCCATTCCAGCCTTGTGCAGGTCTACAATTTTGTCTCTGACATCCTTGGACAGCTCTTTGGTCTTTCCCATGTTGGAGAGTTTGGAGTCTGCTTGATTGATTGATTCTGTGGACAGGTGTCTTTTATACAGGTGACTAGTTAAGACAGGTGTCCTTAATGAGGTTGACTAATTGAGTAGAAGTGTCTAACCACTCTGTGGGAGCCAGAACTCTTAATGGTTGGTAGGGGTTCAAAAACTTATTTCACTCAATGAAATGCAAATCAGTTGCTATCTTTTATTTAAAGTTATTTTTTCGATTTTCCTTTTGATGTGCTATCTGCCACTGTTAAAATAAACCTACCATTGAAATGATACTGTTCTGAGACTTTTCATTTCTTTGTCATTGGACAAACTTACAAAATCAGTGAGGGGTCAAATAATTATTTCCTCCACTGTATATAAGGGTAGGCATGTCCTGCAGTGGGAAGTCTTTACTGAATGGGCATTTCCCCTGGTGTATAAGAGTTAGTGGGAGAACCATAATAGTTTACTTGAACTTACCCCATTGAGAAAGATGGAGGGTGCAGGAGCCCAGGGTAAGAAGAACCCCAGGGAAAGGAGAACCCTGGGGTAAAAGTGCACTTTATTGGTAGAGTAACCTGGTAAATGAGGAATAATCAGAGGTAGGTTGGTTCATACATGTAGTCACTTATGTGTGTAGTGGAGCATAGAGTCTTTATTACCATGGCATGATCCACCAGTGTAGATACTATACTCAGGGTTAAAAAATAGTGTTATACACTAAAGGACACATGCAAGTGCAGTGTAGCTAGCAAAGTGCAATTACGAGCACAATTGCCATGTTTTTTCCCCCCACAAAGCAGCATTTTCCCTAACATTCCAACGTCATTGCTGTCACAATCAGGCAATACCCTTAAAGCAAATTGCACTGTGCCTACACCAGTTGCTTCCAGTTCTGCAAAATCTACTCAACTGCGCTTGTGCTTCGTTGCAAATCAGGTGCAGTTGCGCTGAATATTTTCGGAATCTATGTGGCATCATTTCTGGTGTTTGTTGTGCGAGTGATGTGTGCACCCTATTCTTTAAGTGCAACTGAACTGTGACAATTCATGCAGGGCGCTGAGGGAACCGTGGAGCTACCGCCTGGCCTGGGGGTGGTAGTAGCTCCAGGGTTCCCCTGTGTCAGTTGGTGCAGCAGAACTTAATTCAGAACATAAGGAAGGCTGAACTGCATGGTGCCAAGGGTAACCATATGGAAGTGCAAGAAGGAAGTACCTTTCATAAAAGTGTTTATTTTGCACAACTGACAGTCAGGGAAGTGCAGCGACTGCAACTGCACTTGTGGACATATACATGATCGCTTAAGTCTCTCTGTAATTAATAAGCTCTACCATTTACCTTACTGACAAAGACTGATTGTGTTCCATGCATGTTACAGCAATAGATTTGTATCAGTTTATATGAGGAACCTTTTGCTTCCTGGTGAAGAAATGAAACCTAGGCTCTTCCTTCTTTGTGATCCATGATTAAGATGAATAAGTGGATGTAATAACATTTAATTTAGGAGTGCCCGTTTGTAAATGCCTCACATTTGCTTCATTATGGGTGTTACATGGGCAGGCCATAGGCATGTACTTCCTTTAACGACCACTGCTGTGGGGCCTGGCACAAGGAGTTACATGGGCAAACACCGCCATCTCCAATTTCATTTCTTAGCTCTGCATTTGCCCACAAGTATAGGAGATCTGGGGAGGTAGGAGGGCTAGTAGTTTAAAAAACTGGCTGTTTCAGTTCTCTTCTGGATGCAGCAATAAAGATTATGGTACTTCATGTAGAATGCTCATGATTTTGCCCATGTTTTCACTAGGGACGTACCGAATCCAGGATTTGGTTCAATATTCGGCCTGAATCCTGAATAGCATATGGAAGGGTTAAATGTTAGGGAAAATTTTTTTTGACCCCTTCCAGACTGCTAATTAGGATTTGGATTCGTTTTCGGTATTCGCCCGAATCGGGGTGGATTCGGGGGTCTGGCCAAACCCAAAAAACTGGGTTCGGTGCATCATTAGTTTTCATATGCAGCTATGCTCCACCCACCAAATATCAAATTTGCCGCCCCAATGTGTAGAGATTTTTGCTTTCCGGGTGGTTGATAAAATGACATTTTGTATTTGCTGTCACTGAGATATATTTTTGTACTGATATTTTTTTTGTATTACTTTCCAATTAATAACATTTGCTCTTTCTTCATTTTTTACTGGCTACCACTTGTCGCTATACAAAGAGGCCTAGTTTTTCAGTGCAGCTGCTGTTTACTGTGAATTATTTAGTTGCCATTTGCACAGAGAGGCTGTTCCTGCGACACAAGTGGCTCAAACACTGAGGGTGAATGCATTAACCCTGCCTTATTTCCCACCACTATGAGTATTCAGCCTTTGCAGTGCAGGACATAATGAATTCAATACCATTTGGTACCACAATGGGATATATTTTGCTATCGTATTTCCTCAAACGCAGGTCAAGGATTGATGGCAAATGGTCAAAGAAGAAAATGATTCCAGGAAAGTCTTGTGTATTCTTCTGATTAACTCTGGCGTGTTCCTGGTAATATCAGAAGTGGACAGAGGGCCCATTTTCTACTCAATATGTACAGAAATAAAGCTAGGAGTTTAGAATACTGGCACTTAGAGCCGGCATGAGAAAAAACTTGTAAAGATTGTCGAGTAAAATAACACAGTATTATACAAAGCAAATCAAAAAGCCCCCAGGGGGTTTTTAAAAAATCTTTTTATTTCTACTTGCACAAAGGAGATTATATCTGGGAAATGTAGCTACAGTAGAGTCCCAATTTTAAGTTTTTTTAGGGGACCAGAAAAATAATGATGTAATATCTGGGGAAATGTAAACTCAAAGGAAATATATTATGCATTATATATTGGTGAGACCACAAAAAACAGTGTAAAATGCAGGAAAACTGGAAATCTGGGGAAGTTTCACTTTGTGACTTAATGGCCATGCAAGATCTTCCTGTAAGGTACATATATTCTATATATTATAGATTAGGTCTATAAGTCATCTGACCTGTGTATGGGGCCCTCCCGATGGCTATCCCAACCAATATCTGTCAGAAAATCGGCAATGTAGCTTCTGGGTATGTTGTAAAATCCCATTTGGGGTGGTGACTGCAGTGGCATTACTCTCTTAATGAGTCTCTCCAGGCCCCCATTATGGTCCAGTTGTTGGCCTAAGCAGGGCTGGAAATAGAAGTAGGCAGAAGGGGCATGTGCATAGGGCGCAATACTGAGGAGGGGGCACTAGGCACATAGGTCTTCTGTTGCCTACCCCGAGTCCAAGTTCTTCTCCCCCCATCACCTGTACATCTTGTACCCCTACGTCCACTCCTTGTCAATGTGTATGTGTGAGTACGAACATTGGCCTGCGTTTTGTTGGTGGGGGGGCGAGGGGGCTGGCTGGGTTGCTTAGGGCACCCAGCTGGCCTTTCCTGACTCTGGACCCATGGGCCAATCAAATCATTTGAATCATTTTGGCCCAGAGTGTTGGTTACCAAAAAATTTGTTCAATTGCTGCCTGCTTGCCAAACAAGTGGATCTTACAGTGTATGACTATCTCAAAGCAGCAGAATAATAGGGCTTCTGCACATGTAGGAGCAAAAACATAAATCACCAGAATGGTGGCAACATCTCTATGGTTTTTTTATTTATCTTTTCGGACAATAAAAATCTCACCACTCAAAACCTGCTGAAATTTAAAATATTAAAAAAAAAGAAAAAAAAAAAAAAGATTGCAATGCTGCTAACTTTTTTGACCATCATTGCAGGGCTCAATGGGGAGAGTAACTGACTGCTCGTCGTAGTCCCACAAAATAATTCTATGGTCAGGGCTGCATTTCAAATGTATGTGCCCTTAGGTCGACCTGTGATCCCAACCCCCATGTGTATGCTCACATCTGCGCAAAAACTGCTAGTAGTGTGCCATCTGGCCAGTAATATTCCTGCCAAGGCTGGGACCTGCCAGCAATGTACATGGTGGTAAATAAGTAATAACTAGTCAATCTGCCCCAATCACTCAAATTTTCTGCTGATTTCCTGCTTGATGACATGTTTCTGCCCCTCAACATCACGATGTGTCCCTCAACATCATGACTCTTCCCATCCCCTTGTAAACACGCCCTCAGCCAGGCTGGTATACTTATGCTAAAAAAGTGGCAACCCTACCTGCTAGGGGGCAGTGCCCACTCTGTCCTCCCCTCAGCCCAGTGATCCCCAACCAGTGGCTCGGGGGGCAACATGTTGCTCCCCAACCCCTTGGATGTTGCTCTCAGTGCCCCCAAACCAGGTAGTTATTTTTGAATTCCTGACTTGGGGGTAAGTTTTGGTTGAATAAAAACAAGATTTCCTACCAAATAAAGCCCCCTGTAAGCTGACAGTGTGCATAGAGGCCCCTAATAGCCAATCTGAGCCCTTATTTGGCTCCTCCATGAACTTTTATGATGCTTGTGTTGCTCTCCAAGCCTTTTTACATTTGACTGAGGCTCATGAGTAAGAAATGTTGGGGACCCCTGCCTCAACCCATGCATTACTCTACAGGAAAAAATACCACATTAGGGACCAGAGGTTTAAAAGTAGATGCAGTAGCCAGTAGAGCTCCCTATCAATGTAGCAAGTGGGCACCATGCCGTCCCTAATATTTTGCTTCTCTAGGCCTGGGCCTTTATGACCTTCCCACAAATCCAAACCAAAGAGTAAAAGGGAGAATAAATACCGCTTAATCCTTCGTGGGTCAAACATGATCTCAATATAAATCAAACTCCATCCCAGAACTGTAAAACGAGCAGTTTTATAATCCCTGGCATGTAAAGGGTTAAAGGGGAGCCGCAAAGGATTAAATAAACCTGGGCCAAACATTAACTGAGATTATAAAAATCAGTATCTAATGACAGCGCCAGTTTATGTTTTGTAACGAAGCTTACACTTGGGCAATACCATAGACGTTGCCTTTGTGACGGGATTAATTGAATTCTGTTGATTAGGAAGCCAACATCGCGTCGGCAGGAAATGAATTTTTTATTCTTAGCCTAAAGGTTTTTTTTTGTTATTTCTATAAAGTGGGCATACGGCCGTAGTGGTGCCGCGCCGTCCGCACATTGATTTCAGCGCTACAATCTCAGTAGGTTTCATGTTTAATTCATCTGTCGGTTAAGCTTCAATTAAACGCGTTTCCCTTGGTTCCGCTGCTTTTGCCAACACATCTCCCGGAGACAATTTGATCACAGAACACAATGAAAGCCCAACAGGAAGTCCAAAACATGCCAGGAAATTGGAAGTAACACCTTGTGCATTAAATCTATTGCCTTTTAATTATTTGTGCGCAGCTTTCAAGGCGTTTGTCTTTTTTTTTTTGTGAATTTGAGATTAATTCAAATGCGTTCGATTGTGTTTCCCTGGTATTCTCAGGTGGACGGTAAAAACTATTATTAAAGTTATTCACAGAAAAAGGAATGATATAGGGTTGCATTCTGCTGGATCCATTAACGCTATCAAAATAACAGAAAAGCTTTTGCCTTTTTAGTCCCCATAGGCTCGCATTGTGTTATAATGAAGGTTTTGCACTTTTTTGGCAACTTTATGAACATGCAAAATTCTTACCTATAGGATATAATGGAATTTGACTACTTTGAAGGAGAACTAAACCCTAAAAATGAATATGACTAGAAATGCTGTATTTTATATACTGATCTTAAAGGGACAGTAACAAAAAAGTGTATGAAAGTAATAAAATGTAATTTACTGTTGCCCTGCACTGATAAACGTTGTGTGTTTGCTTCAGAAAGACTCCTGGAGTTTATATTAACAGCTGCTGTGTAGCCACGGGGGCAGCCATTCAAGCTGGAAAAAAGGAGAAAAGGCAAAGGTTACATAGCAGATAACAGATTGTATTCTACACAGCTTATCTGTTATCTGCTATGTAACCTGTGCCTTTTCTCTATTCTCAATTTGAATAGCTACCCCCCCATGGCTATATAGCAGCTTGGTTTATATAAACTATAGTAAGGTCTAGTGATAGACTGGCAAGTAGAGTCCTGTGCTGAACCAATTTTTTTGGTTGGGGCCCGCGACCCACAACCCATGACCCAGGCCTACATTTCTACCCACTTGGACCCACTACTCGACCTGATCTCCAACTGCCTTATCCACATCTCGATCGAAGAGGAAGTGCTGTTGCTGCAAACTGGAAGTGACATCATCAGGAGTGGGCAGAGGTAGTAAAAAGTTTTTAAAAAATGTTCAAATGGGTAAAATATGATAATATAGATAATAAATATGAAACACAACATGTTGAAAAGACCCACAACCCAATGTGCAACCTTCAGATCTTCAAACCACAGACCCACATCTATTCCTGCATCCGGAAATCCTACCCACAACCTGCAGGGAATCCGTTTGGTTACCCCACCCACTGCAGGACTCTACCAGCAAAAACAGTTCAAAACCCAGATGGAATGCAGTCTCTGGCCTAAAGAGCTGACAATCTATGCTGTATCTTGAGAAATGCCTTTTATTTTCACAGCAAGAAACAGAAAGAACAAGTACTTCCAAGAAAAGAAAAGCCTCTTTGATCTTTCTCTGAGCATTGATAATGGTGTTAGCTGTGGCTTAAAGGAGCAGTAAGAATATAAAATAACATTTCTTTCTTCTCTCGGAAAAATGGGATCATGGAAATGCTTTTCAAATTCATTTTTTTTTAATCTGATGATGTATTCTGCTTTGATGTAAATAGTGTACAGTAAATGCATTACTGAGGCTGCAGTATGGTTAGAACTACCTGTAGGAAACAAGCGTTTCCCTATGTTGATGGTCGTACTCAACTGTTATCCATACTCTAACCCTGGTTTGGCCTCCTAACTTTTGTATTTAATAGTTATGATTAGTGATGGGTAGTGATGAGCGAATCTGTTCCGTTTCGCTTCGCCGAAAAATTTGCGAATCTTTCAAAAGATCCGCGAAATGGCGAAAAATTGGCGAAACGGCAAAAATGTTGTGCGACAAAAAAAATTGTCGCCCGCGGCTATTGTTTCGTTGCCCGCGGCTATTGTTTCGTCGGCGAAATTTTTCATCCGTTTCGCGAAACAATCCGCCAATGGCGAAACACGGAAATTCGCCGCGAATCCATGCCTGACGAAACTTTTCGCCCATCACTAGTGATGGGCAAAACAATTTGGCAGGCATGCTTTTGCAGCTAATTTCCACATTTTGCCATTGGCAGACCGTTTAGAGGTACTGGTGACAAAATATGGCGCATCGTTTTTTTGATGCTCAAAATTTTCACCGTTTTGCTAAATTTTTGCTGTTTCGCAAATCTTTTGAAAGCTTCACAAATTTTGCGGTGAAATGAAACGGGACAGATTCGCTCGTCACTAGTGTTTATGATTACTCCTTGTCAGTGATGGGTGAAATAATTTGGCAGTCATAGATTTGGGCAAATTTTCACGTTTCGGCATTGGTGGATTGTTTCACGAAACGGGCGTTCAACTTATAAGACTCAGTTGTTCCAACATAGGGTGCAATTTATTATGCTGGGTAAAAAACAGCGACAAAATTCATTTTTTTACACATTTTTCTTTTAAAATCTGGGGTTCAGTGAAATTTTCCATTTATTTGACACAGGATCATTGAAATGAACGCAATGATAAGATTCGTTTGCAAATTTTTGTTTGCAAATGACTTCCCCCGAGAGTAAACATGATCATAATTAGTGAGGGGTGAAACTATTTGGCAGGCATGGATTTGCGGCGAATTTCTGTGTTTCGCCATTGGCGGATTGTTTCGCGAAATGGGCAACAAAGTAAATGTTTTCACGCAAGACATTTTTTTTTGCTGTTTCATGAATCTACGCCAATTTCGCAAATTTTTCAGCAAAGCGAAACAGGACAGATTCGCTCATCACTAGTCATAATTATTACATTTACATTTTTTTAACTTACATGTGACGTGCGTCACAAATTTTTTTGATGTGTGACAATTTTTTTTGCCGTGTGACATTTTCGCTGAATTCTTTGCCGTTTCATGAATCTTTTGAAAGATTTGTGAATTTTTCGGCAAAGTGAAATGGGACAGATTCGCTCATGACTAATCATAATTATTACATTTAATTTTTTTTTTACTTACATATGACGCGCTTCAAAAAAAATGTTGTGCGTCAAAAATTTCACAAATTTTTTGCCATTTCATGAATCTTTCAAAAGATTTGTGAGTTTTTGGCGAAGCAAAACGGGGCAGATTCACTCATCACTGATCATAATTATTACATTGAATTTTTCTTTACTTAAATACGCAGGTGATTGAGAAAAAAAGTGGCAAAAAAAAAGGCGCTTGCGTTTTCATCATCTGATTTCTCAAAATTAAGAATGATAAATTTGCCACCCTGTTTGTTTCTTTTAGATAATCTTGTGTTTTTGCAGTGATAAAGTGTCACCAAGATTTTCAAGTACAAATTTAAATAAACATGCCTAAATGTACTTTGAACATGGGGAGACAAATTTATAAAAAATCAAGTTTGCGAGTTTTCTTTTTAATTCAAAAAGCCTTGAACCTCACCAAAATAGGTGCTTATTCATTTAAAAATTTTAATATCCAGTAGAGGAATACTGTCATGGGAAAATTATGTTTTTAGAAAACACATCAGTAAATAGAGCTTTTCCAGCAGAATCCTGAATTGTAATCTGTTTTTCAAAAACACAGATTTTTTTTATATTTAATTTTGAAATTTCACATGGGGCTAGACATATTCTTCATTTCCCAGGGTGCCTCAGCCATGTGACCTGATAAACTTCAGTCACACAAAAATCCCTCCCCCCCTCCCAGCAGCCGATCAGCAGAACAATGGGAAGGGAGCAAGATAGCAGCTCCCAGTAGGTATCAGAATAGCACTCAATAGAAAGAAATCCAAGTCCGGCTTGGGACTCCTCCAGTTACATGGGAGTAGGAGAAACAATAGATTACCTGAAAGCAGTTCTAATGTGTAGCGCTGGCTCCTTCTGAAAGCTCAGACTCAGGCACAATGCACTGAGATGGCGCCTACACACCAATATTACAGCTAAAAATACATTTGTTGGTTCAAGAATAAAATGTTAAAAAAATCATGACAGTATCTCTTTAAATTTTGCTAGGCCAACTACCATTGACCTCTGCATAAACTCGCCAGTTTTCAGATGCTGAATTTTTAGGTTAAAGTTTTTTGCACCTAATAAACCTAGACCATTGGAAATTTAGAAGCTCTAATTTGGGTTTATGAACTTGTGTGCAAAAAAACATGAATTGCGGTAAAAAGTTTTAAATTCAACTGATAAATCTGCCCCTATGATAAGCAATCAGTATATTGTGGGCTACTGGTCAGTTAACAGTAGTGATGAGCGAATCCATCCCGTTTGTGGGCGAAAAATTCGAGAAACAACAGGAAATTTACAAAACGCATTTGTTGCTCATCTTGTTTTTTGTCGCCCGCGTCTTTATTCTATTGCGCGTGTCTTTTTTTTTGTTGCCCGCATTTTTATTCTGTTGCGCATGTCTTTTTTTTGTTGCCCGCGTCTTTATTCTATTGCGCGTGTCTTTTTTTTTGTTGCCCGCATTTTTATTCTGTTGCGCATGTCTTTTTTTTGTTGCCCGCGTCTTTATTCTGTTGCGCGTGTCTTTTTTTTTGTTGCCCACGTCTTTATTCTGTTGCGCGTGTCTTTTTTTTGTTGCCCACGTCTTTATTCTGTTGCGCGTGTCTTTTTTTTTGTTGCCCGCGTCTTTATTCTGTTGCACGTGTCTTTTTTTTTGTTGCCCACGTCTTTATTCTGTTGCGCGTGTCTTTTTTTTGTTGCCCACGTCTTTATTCTGTTGCGCGTGTCTTTTTTTTTGTTGCCCACGTCTTTATTCTGTTGCGCGTGTCTTTTTTTTGTTGCCCACGTCTTTATTCTGTTGCGCGTGTCTTTTTTTTGTTGCCCACGTCTTTATTCTGTTGCGTGTGTCTTTTTTTTTTTGCCCACGTCTTTATTCTGTTGCGCGTGTCTTTTTTTTGTTGCCAGCGTCTTTATTCTGTTGCGCGTCTTTTTTTTTTGTTGCCCGCGTCTTTATTCTGTTGCGCGTGTCTTTTTTTTGTTGCCCGCGTCTTTATTCTGTTGCGCGTGTCTTTTTTTTTGTTGCCCGCGTTTTTATTCTGTTGCGCGTGTCTTTTTTTTTGTTGCCCGCGTTTTTATTCTGTTGCACGTGTCTTTTTTTTTGTTGCCCACGTCTTTATTCTGTTGCACGTGTCTTTTTTTTTGTTGCCCACGTCTTTATTCTGTTGCACGTGTCTTTTTTTTTGTTGCCCACGTCTTTATTCTGTTGCACGTGTCTTTTTTTTTGTTGCCCGCGTCTTTATTCTGTTGCGCATATCTTTTTTTTCAATTTGACGTGACCGCGCCCATTTTGACGTGACCGCGCCCAATTTGACGTGACTTTTTTTGATGCGCCAAATTTTTCCACAGCAAACTTTTGCAGAAGTTTAGCGAAATCAATTCACCAATGGCAAAATGCAAATCCATGCCTGGAGAAAAAATTCGCTCCTCACTAGTTAACAGTGTTAATTCTCGCTTTCTACATTGATTTTTTCACCGCAGTGAATCTTACATTATTACTTGTCACAATGAATATCTTTAATTTTGTTGTAATCTATCTTTGAATTAGGAATTTAGCTTCCAGTAATTAAAATGTATTTTTTTTTACTTGTTGGTTCTTTTGTTCGACTAATTGGTATTTTTTTTTTTTACTTCTTTTTTAATGCAATATATCAAATTCTAGGGAAGCTATTAAATATGAAATTAAATTCATTCCATCCATTCTCCCATACAGAATAATTAATGAAAGAAATAAAAAATGGAGCTTTTTCACATTTCAGTATTTATGTTTGAAATTCAAGTCTCAAGTTTCCTCTGAAAACTTTCTGGAACGCCACATTATATTTTTGGGATGAAGACTTGTAATCCTGCTGGGGGTGTCTGATGTTGGCAACCAATAAGATGTTTTCTTTTCAACAGGTGAATTCTACCTGCTGATTGGTTACTATGGGTTACTGCTCCTGGGCAAACTTTTTTTACATAACAATCTAAGGGGCCGATTTACTAATCCACGAACGGATTGAAAGCGTCCGAATGCGGTTTTTTCGCAATGATCGGTATTTTGCAATTTTTTCGGCGCTGTCGTGACTTTTTCATAAATTGTCGCGACTTTTTCGTAGCCGTTACGACTTCTCGTAGCCAGCGCGAAAAAATCGGAAAGGTTTGCCCGCCGTTTACTAGCACTCAATACGAAAAAGTCGCGACAATTCGCGCAAGTCGTAATGGCTACAAAAAAGTCACGACAATTTGCGCAAGTCGTAATGGCTACGAAAAAATCGCAACGGCGACAAAAAAAAATCGCAAAAATACGAAAAAGTCACAAAATGTTCATTTTCCAATCCGATTTTTTCCCATTCGGGATTCAGATTCGTGGATTAGTAAATCAGCCCCCAAGGCTTCATATTCTTGCTGTGCCCTTGTTGGCTCGTTTCAGTGCTATAACATATTTTTTAGCACTTGTGAATATCGATGGTAGGTCTAAAATGGCCCATTTTGTCAACTGGGAAAGAATTAACTGTATCCCTGTGTGGAACTGCTTTGGATCAAGTATATTCAGACTGGACCTTTGTAACTGGTCTTCTTTATTCCATGTTAGATTGTATGCTGGAAAAGCTGCCCCTGACAGATTTAGGGTACATACATCAAAGGTGTTTATTTGGAGGTGGGACGCATTGTAGAGTATACTGCAGTCAGGAGACCTCAATAGAAGTAAAAGTGTGACATGTTGAAGTTTATGAAGGGAAAGGTCTTCTCAGGAAACTCAAGCTCACAACTAAAGTACACTTTATGGTGAAGACACACAGAGCTACTTAGTAGCAGCTACTTGTCACGGCTACTAAACGCCAGAAAATTCCCTGCCATAGACAATACTGAGAATTGCCTCTGCTAAAACACATGTAGACACAGTTATCAGTAAATGATCAGCATTGTCTATTTGCCACAACAAGTAGCTGCTATTAGTTGCACCCTGAAAACCGCTGATGACTTTGGATTGTTATTGTGAAGCTTAACGACTTAATTTCTATGGGTACTGCACAAATGCTGGGATAGTTTTAACCTTTTCATGCCCATGTTCTTTGATCTTGAAAACCCTTGTGATACCAGTAAACATGTGGCATAGCATAGATGAGAGAACTTATGCCGTTGGCGGTCAGTCTGCGCCCTAAAATATATGACCCCTGGCAATTATTTGGTTAATTCCTGTAAATAACTGGTAGAACACTGCATCCAGGGAGAGGATGAAGTAACATACCTGCTGTCATATATCTGGAAAAGTAGGAAAGAGCTGATAATTCCAGTGTCCACTGACAGCCTTTTGGGCCCCAGTAGTTGTGCAACATGAATATCACCACCATGTACCACTGTGGGAAGGTCAAAATACCAGAGGAATAAACAAGAACTAAAGTTAAAGTCCAGGTAAGCTTTCAGAGCAGGTTGCTGATGTCAAATGTGATATGAAAGAAAAAGGTCAAAGGAGATACTAAGGTTCTGTTAGGGGTGCTATCTGAATTAGCAGATGGGAAACTATATGTTGTGTATCCGTTAGCAAACACACTGAGGCAGATTTAATAATAAAACCTGAAAAAGGACCCCGGTGTATAATGAGCTGGCTGAAAGCAAGCCCAAATAAAGACAGTTGTTCTGGGCAGGATGCAAACAAAACAAGTCAAAGTTGGGGTACAAGGTCAGGGCAGGCAGCAAGCAAACCATGTTCCTGAACAGACTGAAGTCAGAGAAGGCAGCAGAAAATGTGTTGAAACCAGGGAGTCTGGGAATGGGAATGGGAAGAAGTACAGGAGCAACGTACAAGCAAAAGCAGAGCAATCCAGTTCAGTTTATTGGAGGAGGCAGGCAGATATATTCACTTAATTGGGCTATTGCCTGCTGCTGAATCTCTGTGCCAGCCAGGAAATACAGCCAGGAGGAAAAGTAATTGATATCAACCTCCAAGCCAAAATGCATTGCCTCCTGTGGCTCAGCCAGGAGGAGCAGCAACCAATAGACACAGGGTTCCTGGTTCTAGACCTAACAGGCCTGACATAGTTTGTGTACCAAAGAGACAGCTGCTAAGGAAAGAGCTTGGGTAAAATAGGCTTTGTAAAATAAACTTGGTCAAAGAAAGATGGCAACTAACTGCCTTAAACAGGCATTTTGGTGGCAGTGTTCCAAAAATACATCCATATTTGCAGTGAAAAGTGGGTGCCTGGAAATCATACAGCCACTCACATGTCAAAATGATACATAATGAACAAATGAGGAGAAGGGGCGCACACAGGCAAGCAACAGAGGAACGTTACTGTTCCACAATGTGTTCTGAATGAGTGAGCTGGAAAATCTCTCAAGTCTTGTCTGTTTAGACAACATGCATAAAGGAGCCTCTGAAGACCCGACATCTGGCCAGTATGCACACTGATTGCCTTGCTTCTATAATATCTGCTGCCTGTAAATCAGTAAAGAAAGATGAGCAAATTGTAACAAGCAAGCCCTCCACAGTCGGCCACTTACTGGATTTGTTTAACTGGTTAATACAAAAGTATTATTGGTTAATAGAAAAGTGGCAGTGAAAAAACACTGTTATTTTTCTCAATTTTTAAGATTTCTCAAATTGCAATTGCAACACACTGGTCGTTTTTTTTCCATTGGGGTCCCATTTTACTTGTTGGCAGAGCCCTCTACCCAGGCAGTGGGATATATAAGGACCCTATGCAGTGGCGGCCAACAGATCTTGAGGGGCTCCAGTCTAATCAGTCAAATCACTGGCGCAGTGCTGTAAATTAAAGTATTAAGTGGAAAAACCATGAAAAACACTGATGCAGAACTTCTAAAAAGCATCTAAAAGCTGACGGGGTCACGAAGAAATTAGCGATTTTTTTCACCAGATATCGACTTACTACAAAATTCCGCATTTTGCCACTGCTACATTTTTTCACAAAACTGCTGTGAAAATTTGCTGAGTTAGAAAAAAGTTACGATCATGTCAAAAAAGTCACATAAAAAAAAGTTGTGGCCCATCAAAATAGTTGCTTGTGTAAAAAACAACGACACGGTAGACATATTTCATGAATTTTTCACTGTTTCTCGAATTTTTTGCAAATGTTTTTAGCTAAGGGAAATGGGACTGATTCGCTCGTCACTAGTAGAAATCAATGGGAGCTGTCCTTATTCTATTGGAAAAATCATTCTTTGCTTTGTAGTTTAAGAGGTTTTCAGGTTTTTCCAACAATTTCATCTGTACAAAAATTCTTATTTGGATTTTTTTTTTGCAGGTTTTTTTAATTGAGCTTTTTATATTTGGCTGTTCTAATAAATTACTTGGCATTTGTGGTTTTGGTGAAATTTTTTTTTTTGTGGAATGTTGATAAATTGGCCTCTATATCTAGCATGGCTGTTTGTGCCATATTTGTGTATACTAAGCATCCATGGGAATTTGTGACCTACTGATGCTGGCTCAGTGCATAAGAATAACCAACTGATCAGCAATGTTTTTATTTTGTGTCAAATGCACATTTTTCTCACTTTTTTTTTTTTCTGAACAAAGCACATGATAAAACTTTCATGGAAATTTTCCCACTTGGTAAAATTTTTACCACCCAAGTAACCCACTGTGCAAACAGTGCAGTTGGTAAGATGCATAATGACACTGGAGAACCCTGGGGCTATTGCCAACCTAGACCTGGTGTTAGTCCCAGAGTTCCCACAGCAGGTTCCATTAATAGATGCACCAGACTTGGGCTTCAACATCCTGACAATTTTCAGTATAATTCAATGTAATTAAAGCATGGCCACAATTGCGCCAGGTGCATTATCCCCTGTGGAGGCAATTATGCTTGAAGTATAGAGAAAACATTGCACTGTGGGTAAAACATGGCAAAATTACACTTTTCACATTGCACTTGTGGATTGTGATGATCAAATCTGTCCCGTTTCGCTTCACCGCAAAATTCGGGAATCTTTCAAAAGATTCGCGAAACGGTGAAAATATTGCACGTCAAAAAAAAAATTGTTATTTTGTTGCGCGGCTATTATTTTGTCGTCAATTTTTGGACGTGCAGTGATTTCGCCCATCACTACTTGTGGACTAAAGTGAGCCCTATGGAATGAGGTTCCTGCTAAGGATGCACCAAACCCACTTTTTGGGTTCAGCCGAACCTCCGAACCTACCCAGCAGGATTCGGACGAATCCCGAACTGAATCCGGATCCTTATTAGCGTATGCTGATTAGGATTGGAAGGGGTTATTCGGATTTGGTTCGCCCGGGACCACAGATCCGGCCGAAACCGAATCCTTAAAAAAACGCCGGGATTTGGCCAAATCCCAAACTGAATCCAGTATTCGGTGCATCCCTAGTTCCCGCTCTGACAATTATGGAGAGGAGGCATACAGACACAAAAGGAGTATGAGAGTTAAGGGACACTGCTAAAATACAGAGAGACTTGATAGTAGGATTAATGTGGGATCTAATGCAGGAGAGTAGAGAGTGTGTTACTTACCCTTTAAGTTGCCATGGTTTATATTTAAATGTTGCACGCCAGTGTAAATAATAATCACCTTGTTGTCTCTGGCGGAACTAGGGCAACTCTAAATTTTTCAAACATATCATGAATTATTAGGCAAGTCTGATGACTTTAATACAGTGTATGTTTTCTGCGTAAGCACCCTGTTACCATTCAGTAAACACCTTAGCGAGCGCATTACTGTCACTCCCCGACAAAGCAGCTGGAGATGCCGGCGTCTGAGTATTTACGCCAATTAGAACTTGTTTCAATGCACCAGAGAGTAAGTGATGTAAAGTTAATGCTCACGGAACCAGAGCATGTGTTTCTCATGTAAATCACTTCTTTGCCCTCGGAATCATTCAGGTTTTGGATTCTGACCTGCCAAACCATGTGGATATCATTGAGTCTGTCAGGGAATCTCACCGACAGCTGCCACTGGGGCTCCTGCTGAAATGCTATGAACACAAACGCTTTTCCCAGGCTCCTCTGCCGCCGTGCATTCAATGCCATTCTAGGAGCAGATATTGATAAATGGGACCATTTAATGTGTTTGATAATGTTCAGAATTTGTTCTTTCATAACCCTACGCCTCATCATCTCTGCGACAGAAAAGCCAGTCGTGTGTTCTTTTTAATTAGAATGTTAAATTGAATGATGAAAAGCGCAAGCCAGCGGATATTATAAAATATATTTCTAATCAAGTTATTGCGAGCCGTTCCAGATCCCTGATTCTGAATATTTACTTCATGGACCTTTTCCTTCTTATAACTGACAATTATATTGAATTTGCTTTGGATCCCAAAGAAGCAAGGCTTATCTAAAAGTAGGTGGGGTTTGGGCAAAACTGGGTGTGGCCTAGGTAGATCAGGGGTGTGGCCTGAATGTTAAATTTTGGTAAGCAAGATTTTTAATGACCACATAAATATCAAAGAAAATATTATCTCATTAACCCAAGAAAACATTAGCTCAAGGGCAGTTTTGGACTTCACCATAATGCAGCTTTCCGCCCACCATTCCTATAACTGCATCCAATATGTAGAATTCTTACTGGTGAATTTTCTTGCATCTATAACTTTGTTTTGGCATCTTCTACAGCAAAACTAGGGGGTTCAGTGGGATAGCATCATGGCTGGGTTTACAATCCCTTTTGCATTGTTAAATGTAAAAGGCTCAGCAAAGTTTTAGGAGAATTTATGAGTTAGACCCTACCTTTTTGTCTTTTTCCTCTCTCCAATGATTCCTGTACATCTTGCTGAAATATGGCTCTAATACACTAATATTCTAGGTTCCATGACATTGTTGAGAGGAGGACTTTGCTCTGACACCAGCCCAGGGTTGGACTGGGCTGTGAAGGGCCCACCGGGACTCCCACCCCGGGGGCCCTTCAGGTGCACTCATCCGGCCGCGTCCTCAAATCCCCCCCCCCTGTAGGGGCCCCCTTAACCCCCCTCGCAGGGCCCCCACCTGACGTCCTCCCCGGGCGCATATATTTGACGCGTCAGGGGAGGAGCGTTCAGGAGGGGGAGCGCCGGCAAGGGTCGGGTCTGGGCCGCCAATATGGAAGCAGAAAGCTTGAAAACTGGGGTTCTGAGTTTGATTTCAGCTTGGGCTATACCTGCAAGAAGTTTGAATGTTCTCCCTATGTCTGAGAGGTTTTTCTGGGTACCCACATTTTCTCCCACACTCCAAAAACATACAGGCAGGTATGAATGGGGAGGGACCATAGACTGTAAGTTCCACTAGTGCAGTGAGTGATGTATAATCTCTGTAAAACACTGTATAAATGTGTCACTGCTATATAAATAACAGATAATACATTTTCCTGCTCATTTCTGGAAAAAAAAGCTTGTTTAAAATAAATTTATTATGGCTGCACAGGGAACCAAGGTTTATTTTGCAATCTCTGAGGGTATCTGGGCGCCTTGGTGGCACAAGTGCTACATGGCATTATCTGCCACATAAGAGTTTTACAAATGTGCAGGCTAGCAAGCAACTTTATCTGTTCCCGAAAACATGAGCATTAGACCTCAGTCTGGCAGGTAATTAATTACGTTTACTTTAGTACAGCTTGGAGAAAATTGGTTTCAATGGAAACGGCGGATCAATGATTATACTAAAAATCTTGTTCAGCGTTTATCAGAGAGGACCTGTATGTAGATTCCAAGTGAAAGGACAATTACAAAAGTAACCTATAGTAGAATGACTGTGCCTGTCAAATGCTTTGAAAGGCACCAATGGAGCTGCAGTAAGCTCTGGCTTAAACGTGTCTCAGCTTCAATGGTATCTCATTATGAAATATAACGGGGTAAGTAGGGATTTTAGTTTGTTTGGGAAATATATCAAAAGGTAAGAATTTTTACATTGATAACCTTAATTATTTAACATTGATACATTTTTATTCTTTGATGTATTAACAAAGCTTGTACTGTACACAGTTTGTTTAAAAGGCCCTTGAAATGGGGACTCCTCAATTGACCCTTCACCTTGAGGCACCCCACTGAACCCCCTTGTTATATACCTTAATGAAACACCAGGAGACAGAGATGGAGTAAAATGGCCACAGCATTTATTCATATTTTATTGAATAAATTGAACCTTGCCAGCCTAACCCAAGGCAATAGTCTAAAGCCAGAATTCCATAAGAGGTCGCTACTATGTTCTGCCATTCCTTGCTGAAGACTTGAAATTTAATTCCATAGTTGCCATTTGAGATCAGAACTATGCCTTTATATCCGTCACTGAGTATTAGGCAGCCTCTACCTACAGAGAGGATGGCCCCAAACTCAACCAGCAGGAGCTGCATGTCCCACCATGAGAGAAGTTCAGCAGCCCTGCTGCCGGTCCTGAATCTGCGGTGTCTCTATGATAGGAAATCCAAGCAGGCTGTCACCTAGCACAAGCAGTAGTAGCGTCTGTATCTATCAACCCACCATGCAGTCACAGGAGAGAAGCTCATTTCTCCCTCTCTGGCAAGGTCCTACCACTGCTGGGACAAATAAAACTTAAAATACATTATCATATATCCACTGTTTTGATCCAGAGGATGGCAAAAAACCCAACCTGAAGCCAGTGCCAATTATGCCTCAAGAGGGAAAAAATTCCTCCCTGACCCCAATGGCGATTGGAAACATTCCCTGGATCAACAAATCAAAGTTAACATGAATTAATACTATGCTGACTCTCATGTTTATCCCGTATAAAGACATAGAAAGCACAATATAACAATGCATTCAGGAAAACATCCACATTCTGTTATTAATAGATAATATGAGAACATAAAGAAGAAAACTCCTGACATTTTTGCAAAATATGCAAAAAGGGGGAGGGTGGGTGGGATGTTTCTACCTGCTCAGAAGATAAGGAAGTGAGTGCTTCTTTTCCTGACATCACATCCCTCTCTTTCTCCGCCCCCCAGGCCAGCTTTCTCCTGCCTTAACTCTTTCCTTCTCACTTAATCAGGGTTGCAACTGATTCTGCCAATCTCTAAACATAAACCAGTGTAATCTGGCTGCTGGTTATTTGGATCCCTTGTCATGCAGCCCCTGCGCTTATAGCTCCAGGGCTTTCCATACAGGTTCTTTATCCCATAAGTATAGGCTTTGGTGTTGGCCTCATTGCACTGCAATTTTTTTGTTTAGTAAAAAAAATTGGTCTTTTAAAGTCATGAGTTATCCATGAGGAACAAGGCGTAGGCTTTAGCAGAATTGCAAGTTACAATTACAAATGAGGCTGGACTCTCAGTTTGAAAGACCCTGGTCTACAGTAAAGAGGAAAATGTGAAAGGAGTGGAGTTAGTTAGTAATATAGTAAGTTAGGTTGAAAAAAGACACACGCCGATGAAGCTCAACCTTTTATGCATATATATAACCAGCCTAACTGCTAGTTGATCCAGAGGAAAACCTGCCTCTTTAATTTGCCGCAGAGGGGAAAAATTCATTCCTTCCTTCCAAGATGGCAATCGGACCAGTCCCTGGACCAACTTGTACTAAGAGCTATCTCCCATCACTTGCTAAAAAGCCACCCAACGCCTTCCTGAAGCTTATTCAATGCTATTGGGTGCAGGCATAGGTAGGAGGATTTTAAAGCATACGTAGTATATTCTCAGCAAGCGTTTTTCGACTTGCCAGGAACACGCTACCTACGCTACATGTGACATTAGCCTTAGTGAAGAGCAAAACTTCCCCAATTTCACTTTGCTGGGATATTTGTAAACTACTTAAAAAATTTTCCCGAGAGCATTGATGTCAATGGGCGTGTTTTTTCGCACGTCAAATATATTGGAGTCAATGGCCATTTTACCTAGTGCAAGTTAAATAAAATAAATGGAGAAATTCTAATAATGCTGTAGCACAAAAAGATGCATTTTTTTCCTATGGTATTTTTCTTCCATCAATAATGGATATATTTATTGCTCTTATGTACAATACTATTTATTTAATATCATCCTCACCTTTCTGAAGATAAACTGATGCTGTCTCATACAGGAGATGTCACGTTGCAGGGGCGAGGGGTGCAGTGGTGGCCCCTGACATCTTCCGTGCTGTTTCAGTAAATAAGCCATAGGCACATATCTCAGATCCCATCTTTTCAATGAGAAAAGACCCAGTTTGCATGCAAATGGAACCAGCTCATGAACAGACTTTTGTGTGGATTATTTCATAGCTGAGTGCACTGCAGACACTCTTGGGTGAGCCCAGCTCAAGATTCCATTCATATGGGCTCACCTGCGTGAAATGGACTTGCATCTGGAACTGTGTGGATTAATGGAGCAGTCTGTAGAAGCTGATAGGGCCATATTTTTCGGCATCTAAAAGTTGTCTTTTTAAAAACCTATGTGTTTGCTATAAACATTATAAAGGGTTTTAAGTGAAATATAACACAGATGTTTAGAAATCAAAATAATAATGGCAAAGGAATCAGTTCTCATTGAGCTCATTTTCTATAGTGCTCATTTACCACCTCAAGCGCAACTTGTGTGTTTTTTTTCCCCACAATTCCAGGATTGTTGTGGCTGAACTAGTTATCAGTTGCACCTAGCATTTCCACAGTAAAGGTTATACAGGTATGGGATCCTTTATCCAGAAACCCATTATCCTGAAAGTTCCGAATGACGGAAAGGCCATCTCCCATAGACTCCATTATAAGCAAATAATTCTGATTTTTACAAATGATTTCCTTTTTTCTGTTATTATAAAACAGTACCTTGTACTTGATCCCAACTAAGTTATAATTACCCCTTATTGGAGGCAAAACAGTCCTATTGCTTTTATTCAATATTTGAATGATTTTTAGCAGATGTAAGTAATGGAGATCCAAATTACGGAAAGATCCCTTATCCGGAAAACCCCAGGTCCCGAGCATTCTGGATAACAGGTCCCATACCTGTAGAGGTATGGGATCTGTTATCTGGAAACCCGGTATCCAGAAAGTTCTGAACTACGGAATGGCCATCTCCCATAGACTCCATTATAAGCAAATAATTCTAATTTTTGAAAATGATTTCCTTTTCTCTGTAATAATAAAACAGTACCTTGTACTTGATCCCAACTAAGATATAATTACCCCTTATTGGGGGCAGAACAGTCCTATTGGGTTTATTTCATGGTTAAATGATTCCCTTTTCTCTGTAATAATAAAACAGTACCTGTACTTGATCCCAACTAAGATATAATTACCCCTTATTGGGGGCAGAACAGCCCTATTGGGTTTATTTAATGGTTAAATGATTCCCTTTTCTCTGTAATAATAAAACAGTACCTGTACTTGATCCCAACTAAGATATAATTACCCCTTATTGGGGGCAGAACAGCCCTATTGGGTTTATTTAATGGTTAAATGATTCCCTTTTCTCTGTAATAATAAAACAGTACCTGTACTTGATCCCAACTAAGATATAATTACCCCTTATTGGAGGCAAAACCTATTGGGTTTATTTATTGTTTAAATGATTTTTAGCAGACTTAAGGTATGGAGATCCAAATTATGGAAAGATCCCTTATCCGGAAAACCCCAGGTCCCGAGCATTCTGGATTACAGGTCCCATACCTGTAGAGGTATGGGATCCGTTATCCAGAAACCCGGAATCTAGAAAGTTCTGGACTACGGAATGGCCATCTCCCATAGACTCCATTATAAGCAAATAATTCTAATTTTTGAAAATGATTTCCTTTTTCTCTGTAATAATAAAACTTGATCCCAACTAAGAAAGAATCAATCCTTATTGGAGGCAAAACCTATTGGGTTTATTTATTGTTTAAATGATTTTTAGCAGACTTAAGGTATGGAGATCCAAATTATGGAAAGATCCCTTATCCGGAAAACCCCAGGTCCCGAGCATTCTGGATAATTGGTCCCATACCTGTATTTCAATCAAGTCTAGTGCTGCACTCTATTTAATGCTCTGTAGGAACCCTAGAGCCACTGCCAGATCCAGGGTGGCAATGGTTCCAGGGTTTATTAGAAAGCAAGGATGGATGCACTCATATGAAAGCACATCATGTATTAAATGAACATACACATGTGCTATTCAGCATTAGCGGCAGTGATCTGTCTCCCATAACTATATATATTAGTGCATTAAACCAGCTCTTGGCCTTGTTGCTGGGATTCCATATTCTAACTTCCCTGATCAATGATCATTACGATAAATGCAATGATCACACTTTGTCCCTGTGGATCTAGACAGCCGAGCTATAACGGCTATTCCTGTTACGAAAAGCAGTTAAATGCGTAGTTTTGCCGTGACGCATCGAAAGGAAAAAAGCAAATAAAAATGAAATGTGCAAGGGCTGGCAAGCAGGTGGAGCTCACAGCTCATTCTCTATGCATGCAATTCATGCAGCCTGATTAAGAGATCAATTCTATCATTTGAAGGCAGTCAGGAACATTTATCATTGTCTGCGCTGCAAATACGATGCAGAGTTGCATTTTTGTGTAAGCTGATTAGTATTCCCAGTCACAGAGCTGCCGACGGGAAGCTGCTACACCAATAATGCACTCTGCCTACTGGATTTCCCTCAGCTGGACATATCATTGACTCAGTATAACCTTTCCCCTAACATACACAGTACAGTGCACAGTATGAATAACATACAGAGGTAATAAATCCACTTTCACACATAGTGGATCATAGTCAGTGCCTAATGTTATTTTTATGTTTAAAAACCACATTATGTACCCCAGATGTTTTTTTTTAAATTACAATTTAAGACAATTTCTCACCATCGGCGATTTGTAGATTTTTTGCTTCTAGAGATGAAGATTTTATACCCAGGATAGCAAATATTTCTGTTTTCTGAAGACCAATAGAAGTTGCTGATATACAAATAGAAAAGCAGTGGGAAATAAGTGGCCGCTTGCAGCCATAAGAATATTTTTATTTATTTCAGTCTCCACAGAGGCCTAAAGGTCGGAAATTTTGGTTTAAGAACGAAATAATATTATGGTTATTCCAACAGGGGCTAACTGCACCTGGGCATGGAGTTTTGCTTTACAGAGTGCATATTTATTTATATTTCATATTTAATAAAGCCATATATCATCAATAAGAGCAGACATTTATCAATTGTATAAATTTGAGTTTTTCCAAACATCATTCTTGGTAAAACTAACTTCCCACTTCCTTTCTCTGCTTTTTTCCTCCTTGTAAGATTTAAACCGGGAGCCCCTAGGTTTCTTGTTGTTCTCCCAGGTGAGCAGCTTGCAGACTTGCTTGTTACCTCTCACCTGGCCTTTCCAATCACTTCCTATCAGCCTTATTGGTCAGTTAGGGTCAGCCAATCAGGGCTGACTCTGCCCTACTTAAACCCAGCTCCTACCCTACATCCTGGCCTGAGAATGATATCAGCTTGAGCACCTGTCTGCTCCTAGTTCAGCTCCATACTAGCATATAGAGTATATGAGAGAAAAATCAAATTGCAACCAAAAGTGTGTTGTTCCATCTATTTCAGAAAATTTGATTGATTAAAAAACTCCAAATGGAAAAAATTAAAATAGCTTGAGTGTTGAACATACACCTCCTATTGAAAGTGTCAGGTTTTAGCTGCTGAAGTTTTTCATACCTGTATTTGGTTGATAACTCTTCAGAAACTCTGATAACTTTGGGAAAGTCAAATTCAAGTATTCGTTCAATGTGACGTTCTTAAACCATGGGAAAAAATGAAAATTTACCACCTATAACCTTCTGAGATGCCATAGGAGTTGCCTGGATATGTTTATTTTGCTTTCGAGCAAGTTGAGAGTCAGCTTGTTTTTCCACAGTTTTTAAGTCAGTCATGACTATTGAAAAAATAAAAAATGTTTCCCCCTACGACCTGCTATTTAATCATCATTAAGCTTTTGTGCTCTTTCATAGATACACGATCACAGGAAAATTGTGTTGATTAGGGGAAGATTTATCAAAATGTGAGATTAGAACTCATCACAGAAAAACTTACCTGCTTTCTATTCATCCCTATAGGATTGTTAGAAGCGTATTCATCAGCAGGTAAAATTTAGAGTTTACCATTTGATAAACACGTTTTTAAAAATCTCATAAGAATGAACAGAAAGTGGGTAAATTTCTCTGATTTTTTTTCCCTTCCTTCAAAGTATTCAGTTTTTTCATTTTTTTCAGGAGGGAGCTATTCATGATATTTAAGTAATGGAAAGTTCATGATTTGAGGTATTTGCAATATTTTTAATGCACTTTGGCATCCACTTTTTTGTTACAGTTGTGGTTTTTAAAGGAAAACTATACCCCCCAAAAAATGTAGGTCTCTATAAAAAATATATTGCATTTATTACCAAATGGTTTCACTGGAGGAAATTTACAAATACAGATTCCTACAGGCGATTGTGTCTCATGTAGGGCCTTAATTATGCAAACCTCCCTATCTAAAGCATGGGAATACACTGCCTTGGACAAGCTGGGCTGGACGCGGGCCTCCGGTGGCTCTCCAACCCCAGGCACGTACCTTCAATGACTCCTGAACCTTAGCCATCTCTCCCTTCTGTACCCACTAAGCTTTCTAAAGATCTCTCCACCACCCACCTATACAGTCTCGAACACTCCCCCCACGCTAACTCCACAACCCTTCCAGATAGGACCTCTTCTACCCCTGTACTCCATCTACCCCCCCTCCCAGTTTGGCATACCCTACCCATTCCTCTCCCCACCTCCCCCCCAATCTGGCATCTCTCTTTCTTACCTGCTTCTTTACTATAATGTTTTACCTCATTTGGTTGGCGGTCCACTACCATATGGCAATTGTCTCGCTCTAGGCTCTGCAACATAAGAGCCATATATGACACATTGCTATAGACTATGCTAACTGAACATATCACGATGCCTCAACATATCTATCTGACCTACTCCTGCATGCCAAATGTTATCTGATATGACTTGCTCTTGATATAACATGTTTCTATTCACGCCATATGTCTAGATGGACCTTTTTTGTACCTGCATTAAAACTCAATAAAAAGATAATTAAAAAAAAAAAAATATATATATTCCATAAACCAGCTCATATGTAAAACCCTGCTTCATCTAAATAAACCATTTTCATAAAAATATACTTTTTTAGTAGTATGTGCCACTGGGTACTCCTAAATAGAAAATTGCCAATTTAAGTACTAAGGGCCGCCTCCTGGGATCATAGGATTCACAGTGCACACAAACAAGCCAAGGCACACATACATACTAGGCCCCATCAGCCAATTAATGGGCAGAGTTCTGCCTTTTACTCCCACACTACTTCCTGTTACAGTTAGAGCTGCATTATTTCCTGTCAGCTGATCTCTGAGGGAGCACACAGCCCATCACTAAATGGCGGCTCAAGGGAAAAGATGTAAAAGGACAATATTTACTGATATATATATTACAGTTTGGCGAGATTCTTTAATAGGTCACTTAACATAACATAAACTATCTGCTGGTTAAGCATTCATTTTGGGGGTATAGTTTTCCTTTAATAAATAAGGGAACATTTGTGCTTTTTTAAATGGTGGTAGAAAAAAAATATACAAATCTGAATTTTGATAAATCTGCCCCCTAAAAAACATGCTAAATATTGAAGTGAAATTTTGTAAATCTCAAACCACACTTAAATAATGTTAAATATATACCCACAGGAAAATCATAGCCCCAGTTAATACATTAGGCAAGGATTATACACTATGATAATGGTACTAAGTCCCTCAAAGGCTTCAGTTTTGTAAGGCGTGTCTATCACACAAGCCATGTGTATATATTTTGGCTCAGTTAACATGTAATCTGTCATCCTTTTGGGTATCAAGGCCATTTTATTATTTATTTGATACAATAGCCAGCACATTGGCCATATAAACCTGAATATGGAATATAGTCTATTGTGAATATTGTTGCATAAATCCTCCGGTGAAGCAGGTTGTAAATACAGATTCTCTCTCTCTCAATATCTAAATAAATGATATTGACTTGTAGCAACTGCATGTCAAATACCACTTCATCAGAGAAGCCGTGAATGCATAGCTGCAAGGTGTTCCGCTGCTGATAGAGAAGTGGGATGGAAATAAAGCAGCTCGCTGCAGCGTGTTCCCTCTCTTGTGATATTCAGTAGAGATGACATTATGTAGGTGTTGCTATTCATGTCAGACAAATCATGTATTATTGTGCAGCTCTATTGCTGGCTAATTATTTATTATTGCTGAGAACAAAGGAATTAGCTTTATAAGAATACCTCGTTCCAAAAATATATTTTAGGAAACAAATTTAAAGCGAATGACTCATATGTAGCCTTTGTTATGCATGATGGGGTTCTTTTTTTATAAAATATATATATATATATTATACATAATGACATGGAAAAATCCATTTATTTGAACCTTGTGATCTGGACAAGCTGGTCACAAAGGAAACTGGGGTACTGTGTTTTGGCCTACCAAAATATTTGTATCAATGAAGGTATGAAGTGGTGCCAAACAGATCAATGAATAGTGGTGCCGGGTTGTCACAACATCACTCCCAAGCCACCATGCCATGATGTTACCACTCTGAAGGCAGCTCCAATTTTCAAGATAAAAAAGCTTCCTGGGTTGACGTTAATTACAGGTATGGGATCCCTTATCCGGAAACCCATTATCCAGAAAGCTCCGAATTACGGAAAGCCTGTCTCCTATAGACTCCATTTTAATCAAATAATCCAGAATTTTAAAACTGATTCCCTTTTTCTCTGTTTTAATAAAACAGTACCTTATAATTGATCCCAACTAAAATATAAATAACCCTTATTGGATGCAAAACAATCCTATTGGGTTTAATTTATGTTTTATTAATTAATTTATTAATGGGTCCTATACCTGTACTATTTTTCCTCCTGACTTTTCACCTGTTCCTTACTATCCTAATTGCTGCCTCATCAGCTCTTTGCCTTAGGCTGATGCCACATGAGGCATTTTTACGCTGCGTATTTTCTAATTCTCTCAGCGGCTGAAAAACGCCCGATATCATCATCCATAGAAATAACTTGAAAAGACTTGAAGCAAACCACACAATGCGGAAATACGCTAGAAAACGCCTTAGCACGGCTGAAATATGCCAGTATTTGCACAGCAAGCTATTCCTATGTATACGCAAAGGCAGCTGCCAGACCTAGATGAAATACGCGCGTTTTTTACTATTTCGCACTATTAGCACCAACGGGATTTGCTACGTCACCAGTACTAGGCTGAAAAACGCCATAGTCAGGGGCTGTGTGGCTTGTGCAGCATTTTTAGGCTGAGAAAAAACGCAGCGTAAAAACGCCACGTGTGGCATCAGCCTTAATCTTGAATACAAACCTGTTTAACGTCATGGTTACCTTGCTGTTGGACTTTAGATTGTTCAGCCTGTTCCTCCATGTCCTATTTCTTCTTTTTCTGGTCCTGATGGCCCTCCAGCCCTGACAGAATTAAAATCTCTTGAATAGAAAAATGTAATTTTCATGAGCTAAACAGTAGATTTACTAACGTCTTACCACTATGGGACATCCAACTCCACCTCCATTTTCCAATCATTGGAATATTGCTAGCCAAAGGTTTGCATAATAATAAAAATCTTCAGGGTGCTAAAATAGGGCAGTGGTTCCCAAACTATGGGGCTGGCACCCATGAGAGGCCCTGAAGCAGCGGTCAGGGTGCTTAACTTGAAGTCCAGTTAGGGTGACATTTGGGGAGTTTGCCTATTTATTCTGGTAGATATACTGTAAGCTAAGCATGATGGTCAAGTTAGAAAAATGTGCAGTGCAACATTTTTCTTACTTTTTTTTGTATTTCTATACAGGTATAGGACCTGTTATTCAGAATGATCGGGACCTGGGGTTTTTCCGGATAAGGGTTCTTTCTGTAATTTGGATCTCCATAACTTAAGTCTGCAAAATATCATTCAAATATTGAATAAACCCAATAGGTTTGTTTTGCCTCCATTAACGATTAATTATATCTTAATTGGGATCAAGAACAAGGTACAGTTTTATTATTACAGAGAAAAAGGAAATCATTTTTAAAAATTTGAATTATTTGCTTATAATGGAGTCTAAGGAACATGGCCTTTCCGTAATTCATAATTTTCTGGATAACGAGTTTTCGGATAAGGGATCCCATACCTGTACTGTATTTGTAACCTAGGTATGGGCTGTGGGGGCCCTCACCAAAGATCCAACCTCTACTGATATAGGGTATAGTGATGAGTGAAAAAAGGCATGGATTTGCAGCGAAATTCCACATTTCGCCATTGCCATTTGCGACACAAAATTTTGCTGTGAAACATTTGTGGTTGCGTAAAAAAAGGTGTGGTCATATCACAAAAAGGCGTGGTCATGTAAAAAAAGTTGCAGATTTTTCAGCGAAGCAAAACGGGACAGATTTGCTCATCACTAATAGGGTATCTTTAGCCAAAAGATGTTATATGACTGTGCATACTGATCAAGTTATCAAGTTAAGTGTCCAAGTACTAAATAACTGCAACAAAACTTTTCTTTTTTGCAACTTTTCTTCTTGAATGATAGCTCATCTAAATAAAAGCACAACAGAATATACTTGTGCGTGTTTTGCACGCTGGTGAGAATCACATTGTTCCATTCATTTTCAATGAGGCTAAAAAACTTGAATGTTTTAATAACTGGAAAAATAAATACCGACTACAGGTATAGGACCCCTTATCCAGAATGCTCGGGACCAAGGGTATTCTGGATCCATTATTTGGATCTCCATACCTTAAGTCTACTAAAAAATCAATAAAACATTAATTAAACCAAATAGGATTGTTTTGCATCCAATAAGGATTAATTATATCTTAGTTGGGATCAAGTACAGGTACTGTTTTATTATTACAGAGAAAAGGGAATCATTTAACCATGAAATAAACCCAATAGGGCTGTTCTGCCCCAATAAGGGGTAATTATATCTTAGTTGGGATCAAGTACAAGGTACTGTTTTATTATTACAGAGAAAAGGGAATCATTTAACCATTAAATAAACCCAATAGGGCTGTTCTGCCCCCAATAAGGGGTAATTATATCTTAGTTGGGATCAAGTACAGGTACTGTTTTATTATTACAGAGAAAAGGGAATCATTTAACCATGAAATAAATCCAATAGGGCTGTTCTGCCCCCAATAAGGGGTAATTATATCTTAGTTGGGATCAAGTACAGGTACTGTTTTATTATTACAGAGAAAAGGGAATCATTTAACCATTAAATAAACCCAATAGGGCTGTTCTGCCCCCAATAAGGGGTAATTATATCTTAGTTGGGATCAAGTACAAGGTACTGTTTTATTATTACAGAGAAAAGGGAATCATTTAACCATTAAATGAACCCAATAGGGCTGTTCTGCCCCCAATAAGGGGTAATTATATCTTAGTTGGGATCAAGTACAGGTACTGTTTTATTATTACAGAGAAAAGGGAATCATTTAACCATTAAATAAACCCAATAGGGCTGTTCTGCCCCCAATAAGGGGTAATTATATCTTAGTTGGGATCAAGTACAGGTACTGTTTTATTATTACAGAGAAAAAGGAATCATTTAACCATTAAATAAACCCAATAGGGCTGTTCTGCCCCCAATAAGGGGTAATTATATCTTAGTTGGGATCAAGTACAGGTACTGTTTTATTACTAAAGAGAAAAAGGAAATCAATTTTAAAATTCTAAATTATTTGATTAAAATGCAGTCTATGGGAGATGGGCTTTCCATAATTCGGAGCTTTCTGGATAACGGGTTTCCAGATAAGGGATCCCATACCTGTATAATAAATAACGACTATTCATGGTTGTCTCCTTTATTATGACAGAGATCTGGGCTAGCCAAATGAATGCCTAAGGATTCTATGTGGTCATCTAAGGGTTTTTTTTTTTATCTCCCCCTGCCTTCCCAAGGACCCCACTGACATCTATGACTCTGACACAATCACTTCAATAGAATGTGGCCTATTAATATGCCATTTTTCTTCTAATTTGCTTGCTACATGGGAAAAAGTAACAATGGTGTACTTCACATTTCTTTTTTCAGTTTGGTCTTTTACTAATAACTTGATTCCAAAAATACTCGTAGTTAATAAGTCGCTTTCATTTTCAAAGCACACGGGGGAGTTTTTTTTAGAATAGTATTCCGTTTCTACTATGAAAATTATAATTCTACAGTATCTCAGCACAAACTTATAGAAAATGGCAGGCAAGGTCTCCAACATTTACAGGCCAATAAAAAAAATATAAGCTTTTCTAAAACCGAGGAGACGTTGAAACAGCAGTTGAGTTTCAATTGGCCGACATGTTTTACAATGTGTGTAAAATGGGATTAGGGTTTTACAATCTGCAAAGACATAATTATGTGCTTGCGAGAGTGCGGACGATAAGGGCTGCATAAGAGCTTCTCTTTGGGTGTCAGAAACACTGTAACGGAGGCATAAAGCATGCTACATCATTACAGTGGGTATATTGATTGCAGCTGGTCCTGCACAGAGGCATTATAGTGCACATTAACAGGTCAGCAGAACAGCTCGAGATCAATCATTTATTTCTCCCCGTTGATGCATTTTAGTTGTGATATCAAAGATCTACTAATGCATTTCAGGCCAGAAGATATACTCAAAGCCAGGATTAAAGTAGGTCATAAAAGCAAAGAGTCCTTGAGATGCCAGTTTTAATATGGAAGTAAGACATTCATTCACTGGGCGGCATGGATTTACACTTGAGCTTTGTTTCAGGTGTTTATACCTAGCCTTTTCTTAAAGAAAATCAAGGAAATGGGAAAAGGAAGTATAAATAACAGCTGCAAACTAGACTGGTAGAATTTACAGGAGTGGAACAAGCAAAGAGAATCTTAGGGAGTGAAGTGAAGAGTGTTTTAGCTTCAACACTTGCTAATATAACTGATATGTTGCAGGATTTTGTTATGATTTAGACAGCACAATGTGGCTTGGTGTGTAATATTTCTGTTACGAGTGGGAGATGGGATGCTGAGTCCTTGAGGCAGGGGCTGTTACAGGATGGAGCGGGCGTAGACTTGGCAGGATGGGTGAAGCAAGGAGCGAGGAGCAAGATCAGGAGCGAGGAGTAAGATCAGGAGCGAGATCAGGAGCGAGGAGCAAGATCAGGAGCGAGATCAGGAGCGAGGAGTAAGATCAGGAGCGAGATCAGGAGCGAGGAGCAAGATCAGGAGCGAGATCAGGAGCGAGGAGTAAGATCAGGAGCGAGATCAGGAGCGAGGAGCAAGATCAGGAGCGAGGAGCAATGAAGCAAGGATGCAAGACAAAGGAGCCAGAACAGGGAACACAACCTAGGGGCAAGCCACAGTGCTCATGTTATACCAATGTTCAGGCAAGGTGTGTGAGGAGGGCTGGGCTTAAATAGGGTAGAGTCAGCCCCGATTGGCTGACTCCACCTAACCAATAAGGCTGCTGGGGTGACATCACCAAGCCCAGGATACAGGTGAATGGAACAACAAAGCAATAACCTCTTGCTCAAAGGTTAGGGAGAGCAGCCAACAACCAGGAGGTCCTGGGATCAAACCCCAGCGGAGCCTAACAATTTCATACTGTATTTTGACATATAGAGCAACGTTCTTTGGGTAAAACCAGTGACTCTGGTGTAATGGCTTCAGCTCTATGTGACCATGTTCACTGTGCAATAATACTGTTGTGACTAGTCACTAATCTACTTCAAAAAATATTAACATGGGGGTGCTTTGTCAGCACTGTGATATCCTCCAAACATATGAATCACTCAGCATTCAGTGAGCTGAGCTTTGGAGCTGCTGATGCAACTAGAAGTCCAACTGTTCACTTAGTAAAAAGGTGCACTGTCACATTCTACAACTACATGTTCAGAAAACCCTGCCTGTCTACAGTTATCATTCTTTGATTCTCCACATAAGAAGTTGGTAAAATGATCTTGTAGAGAGAAATAAATGATTAAACAAAAATATGGATACTAGCTCATTAAATACTCATGTAAACCTATGCACATGGTGTCTACCACTAGTTTTAGATGCAGCATTGTGTGCTTGTGGCTTAAAACTTTTATTACTTCATTAAAACCTTTTCAAGGTTATTATATTATTATTGTTGTTGTTGTTATTATTATTATATTATTTTTATTCATTACACTAACAACAGAAAGAATAACAATTCATATTTGTGCTATAGGATTTGCTCTCTCAAAATAATATAAAACATAAATCAATCTATTAAACCAAATTCATTTTACTGAGGGGATTGTACTGTATAAAGTGCACATGTGCTGAATCCATATATTTACACTAGTGTAGATGCCGCGTTCCCAATCTAAAAATTAGAAATGGATTTGATGTTAAGTGTGAGTAAATGCAAATAACCACAAGATTGCATAGCTTCATCAGGGGATATCTATGGTTGGTCCATTTCATTTGTATCCTATGTATATCCTACATTGAATGATGTAGCTGTCAGTTCACTCCAAATCTACAACTTTTTTTTTCCTTATTTTATAACTTATTTTTATTTAACTTATTTTTATATTAACTTATTTATATTTAACATTAATGATGAGCACATTTTTTCAGCAGGCATGGATTCGCAGTGAATTTCCGCATTTCGGCACTGAAAAAAAAATTGTTTTGTGGTTGCGTCAAATTAGGCGTGGACGTGGCAAAATAGGCGTGGTTGCATCAAATTGGGCATGGTCATGTCAAAAATATGCACGGTCATGGCAAAATAGACACGGTTGCGTAAAAAAAACGCGGGGGACAAAAAAAGTTGCAGGACAAATGTGTTTTGCTGATTTTTTGCCGTTTCGTGAAACGCTACAAATTCGCTCATCACTATTTAACATTAAACAGAGTAGCAACTTATACTAGAGAGTAAAGAACCATACCTCTGCCCTGTATTATTGCACAGTCACATTAGGGTATGATCAGTGATAGGCAAGATGCAGTTACTCACTGATTATTTTAATTAGGGACCTGAACAGAAAATAGAATAATAAATCAAAATATATTTAGGGGCAAAATTTTTTTTTTCTGGCATTGAATGTCATATAAACGTTACGTAACATGGTATTAATTCGAATTAAACTTGATCATTGTAGTATTTATGAAATGTCACAATAATATTGGGGGGGAGGTTGAACAAAAATATAGAGTTGTCCGAAAATCACGATTTTTTTGTAGCCCAAAAATTTGAGAATTTTATGACATTTATGGCTTTTCATTTCCATGAATCCTCTCTATTTTTCCCAAACAGGAATTGTTCCAGCAGCCATTTTAGGAGCATTGTAAAACAATAATGTATTTAAGTTTCACTTGAAACTGGGGGAAACAGAAAACAATGATGGGATTAACTTCCCCTTGAAAATGTGCGACATAGAAAACAATGATAGGATTAATTTCCCCTTGAAGGTGTGTAGCAAAAGGCCAGGCTGACAATGAATATTCACATTTTTAACCATTTTCAAGTTAAAGTTGAACATTTCTAATATTTGAAGCCCTCCATAGGACTCAATGGTACTCGACAGATAAAACCTGGCAAATTTTTTAAATTGTTAATAAACTTGACTTTAAAATTGACTTGATCGCAAAATTGCTTAGTAAATGTGCCCCCAATTGTACAAAACTATCTAATTGGGAACAGCATATCATTAGTGATGGGCGAAATGTTTCACCAGGCAGGGACTTGCGGCCAATTTCTGCGTTTCGGCATTGGCGGATTGTTTCGCGAAACGGATGAAAAAATTTGTCGCGGAAAAATTCGCCGCACGTCCAAAAATTGTCACCGGTGTTCAAAAAGAATAGCCGCGGGCAACAAAAGAATAGCCGTGCGACAAAACAATAGCCGCGGGCGACAAAAGAATAGCCGTGCGACAAAATAATAGCCGCGGGCGACAAAAGAATAGTCGCGGGCAGCATTTTTTTTTGCCGCACAACATTTTCACTGCTTCGCAAATTTTTGCCGTTTCGCTGATCTTTAGAAAGATTCTCAAATTTTTCAGCGAAACGGAACTGATTCGCTCATCACTACATATCATATATATATATACACAGAGTGGTCAAATTCCGATCATATATTGGCACCGTAACTCAAGCTAGCTTTTTTTTATATAAATGGGGTAAAGGTGAATCTCTCATTCAAGCCTAATGGAGATCTAGTTTTTAATCAATATAACCACTGGCATTCCTTTCTTAGCAGCAGTCAATTGATATCACCTTTTCTTGAATTCAGTCTCACCTTCTCAATTCCAAAAATCAGAATAATGAAATTCACGCATATGTCTTTTTGCACTTATTGTTCAAATATGTTATAACATCCTCTTTCTCAATTCTCTAAAAAATTTACTTTCTCTAATTTTAAATGATTAAATGATCCATAAAAAAACTTGCATCCATTTATAAACTTCCATGCACAAACCTTGACTTGGGAGAACTGTTGGTATGAAGGAGAGGACAATCTGGGCAATGTCCCAGCCACAGAAAGGCTAGGAGCAACTTGCTGCTTTCTAAGGTATTGTAGCCCAGAGAGGAAGTCAAGGTGATTATTAAGGAGCTCAGTTCTAAAATAAGTGTAGTGAATGAGATTTTATACAGCCCTGTGTTACATCAAATTGTAGGTTGCTGTGGCAAGGAGGAGATTAAGTTTTTTATTATCTATGTTCCTAATTTAAAATTAATGTAACTGACCCTCTTGTTCCTCCTTAGGTCTCCAAAGTAGGAAAGGCCCCCATCAACAATGGTCTGAAGTCAACAATGGGATGAGTCGCATGTGAACAAAGCAAGTAGGTTTCTCATTGAAGAACCCTCTTTAATCAGGTCACTGCCACCGAAGGACTTATAAACACTGTATACGTGTACATCTTTTACTGTAGTAATAGTAATAATAATAGTTCAGAAAGATTCTTAGTTAAATCGGAACTCCACCCAAACACAACTTAAACTTTTTGAAAGGTAAACACAATTTCAAGCAACTTTGCAATATACATAATTTAAACAAATATGCAGCCTTTTCATGATTTTTAATGTAATAATAAGGTTTGGAACAGTTCCCTAAGCCCCACCCCCTGTTCCCCTGCTGATCTGGCTGACTACTTTGAGACTCAAATAAAATGTAACAGTAGTCAACTGCCCTCATCCTGCCTTCAGCCTGCATCCTCCTATCCCACAATTCCCTGCACACGTGATGTCAATAAGGAAAGGAACATCACAGTGCAATGCATTGTGGGTTATGTAGTTCCTGCATGCTGTCTGTAAGCTGTGGAGAAGTTGCTACAATTTGTAAACTCATTTTTTAAGTCCCTCCTCCCCTGCCAGGATTTCAAATGATACAGAAAGTAAAGGACTATTTTGCAGCTGGATTTCAGCATATAAAAATGGTATTTATTGCTATTTTTTAAAGAACAGATTATAGTGATAGGGATATGAGGGGTTTCTGTGTTGTGTGGGACAACACAGAAGCCAGAGTTCTGGTTCGGAAGCCAGAGTTCTCCTTTTAAGAGAGGGTACATATCTTACAATCTATATGCAACCTCTTAGGGACATGCAATGGGTAAAAAAAAATACAAACCAGTTCAGAAGTTTAACTGGTGAAATTTAGTGCAGCCATAAATGTTTGTGTGAATTGTAATAAAATCTTTGCACAGAAATAAGATTACTTTTACATCTTTGGTGACAGATGGTGTCTAGGTGATCAGCACAGAATTCAATTTCAGCACATTGTGAAGTTGTGTTTGCATGAAAGTGTTGAGAATTTTCTGGAGGCTTGGTGAGTAACCAATAAATGTATTAACTGATCATGAAGTCTAACCTAATAATATATATATGAGAGGGCAATGAATCTTAATAGAGAATTAAATTCAAACTCAAACGTACATTATATGCTGAATTCATTTGTAGGTCGTATTGCTGAATGTGTTATCTTGGATTTTAATACTTCTCCATACTCAAGGTGAGATTCATCAATACATGATGGGGAACATATGGATGAGGGTTGT